>NC_052330.1:25881336-25901336 GCF_016432855.1 Salvelinus namaycush | reverse complement strand
GGTAGTGGTAGTGGTGGTAGTGGTGGTAGTAGTTTTGGGGACAGGGGATGGGTCTGTGACTTTCTCATTCCTCTCATAGATCTCCTTACTGCCCTCGTAGAGATAGTCCTCCTCATGGTCATTACTGCTGTCCTCCCTGATGCTGCTTCCTCTGTGGACTGGCTCACTGGAGTCTCTACGACCACTAGAGGAGGGGTTGGAGGAGGAAGAGGAGGTGATGGGCTTCCTAGATCCACCTAGAACTGCATTCCTGTTGGGCAGAGAGGGTTTAGGTGACCCCGCCCCCTCCCTGTTCTTTAATGGGTAGTGGGTGGAGGAGGTTTTAGCGTCCTCACTGGTCTCCTGCAATGCTGAAGTCCTCGATTCCCCTGAGGCTCCTGCTGCCCCCGTAGCTCCTGCTGCCCCCAATACAACTGTCCTGGAGGGGGTTCCTCTAAGGAGGGGTCTCCCTGCCCCAACGGAGGACGAGGAGGTAGTCCTGCTCCAGGGAACCCTCCCGTCCGCCCGGGGGGAGGAGGCCCTGCTACTGCTCCCCGTCCCTTTTCCAAACCTGCTCTGGTGACGGTTCCCAAAGTGGTTAATCCTGGAGGGAGGGGGAGCTGGGGTGTTGTAGTTGTTCTCCCCCCTCCCTCTCTCCTCTCTCCTGTCTCCCCTCTCACCCTCCTCTCTCCTGTCTCCCCTTTCACCCTCCTCTCTCCTGTCTCCCCTCTCACCCTCCTCTCTCCTGTCTCCCCTTTCACCCTCCTCTCTCCTGTCTCCCCTCCCTCCCTCCTCTCTCCTGTCTCCCCTTTCACCCTCCTCTCTCCTGTCTCCCCTCTCACCCTCCTCTCTCCTGTCTCCCCTTTCACCCTCCTCTCTCCTGTCTCCCCTCCCTTCCTCCTTTGTCCTGTCTCCCCTCCCTTCCCCCTCTGTCCTGTCTCCCCTCCCTCCCTCCTCTCTCCTGTCTCCCCTCTCAACCTCCTCTCTCCTGACTCCCCTCCCTTCCTCATTTGTCCTGTCTCCCCTCCCTCCCTCCTCTCTCTTGTCTCCCCTCTCAACCTCCTCTCTCCTGTCTCCCCTCCCTCCCTCCTCTCTCCTGTCTCCCCTCTCACCCTCCTCTCTCCTGTCTCCCCTCCCTCTCTCCTCTCTCCTGTCACCCCTCTCACCCTCCTCTCTCCTGTCTCCCCTCCCACCCACCTCTCTCCTGTCCCCCCTCCCTGTCTCCTCTCTCCTGTCTCCCCTCCATCCCTCCTCTCTCCTGTCTCCCCTCCCTCCCTCCTCTCTCCTGTCTCCACCCCCTTTGTCCTCTCTCCTGTCTCCCCTTCCTTCCTCCTCTCTCCTGTCCTCTCTCCCTCTCTCCTCTCTCCTGTCTCCCCTCCCTTCCTCCTCTTTCCTGTCCTCTCTCCCTCTCTCCTCTCTCCTGTCTCCCCTCCCTTCCTCCTCTCTCCTGTCCTCTCTCCCTCTCTCCTCTCTCCTGTCCTCTCTTGCGTCCTCCTCTGAGGGATGTGTAGAGGATATGGTCTGGGAATTGGAAGTGGGTTCTTCTTCTTTTGTGGCCTCTGTCTCTGTGTTTTTGTAGTCGTTGTGGTCATTTTTCTCCTGGTGGTGTGTTGAGTCCTGCGCGTTAGGAGTGTGTGAGCCGTGAGTGTGTGACGTTTCAGGAATCTTGCCTCCGGTCGATGTTGAGGCGGACCCAGGTTTGCGGAGTCCAGTCAGAACTCGGCCATTTGGATTCCCTCGAGACAGGATCCCAGGTTTCCTCCTGCCGTAACCATATCCACGGCCCGGCAGAGCAGGACCCCTACCCACAGAAGGTGCCTCGGCCTCGGGCTCTGAGATGGCCTGCTCTGGGGTGGAGGTGGAGGGTTTGGTTTCTGTGACACTGGGCTGGTCATAGGTGTTTTTACCCTGGGCGTAGTTGGTGACCGCATCGTCTTTCCTGATGGCTGCTGACTCCTGGCTGTGGGATGGGCTGGAGGACAAAGAGGAGGAGGAGGAGGCACTGTCCATTTCTGCATCCTGTGTCTTCGGCTGGAACACTGACCCTAAGCCTGATGTCCGGGAGAATTGCCGTCGACCAGAGTTGATGCGTCTACCGGAGACAGGTTTGCGGAGAGGGTAGGAGGGTTTGGACGATGATGAGGAGCCCTCTGATGAGGAAACCTCTGTTTTGAGGCTGGGGCTAGAGGTCTCATCTACAGCTGGATCCTTCCCTCTCCCTCTGCCATGGCTCCTGTCCTCCTCCTCAGGTTCAGAAGGAACACCGTTGTTCTGAGTCAATGCTTCTTTCTTCTCCTCCAGAGCCTCGTTAGTGAGCCTCTCCTTCTTCTGTTCTTCTGGATTGGGTTCTGTTGTTTTGTACTCCTCCTCCTGTTCATTCTCTGTTTCTGTCTCTCTCCCCTTGTCTCTGGCTGAAGAGGTACCGCCTCCTAGTTGCTGATTGGTCGCCCCCTTCCTGACCGTGCCCCTCACATCTGAGAAGATGCTGTGATAGGAGCGTGTCTGGGTGAGTGGGCGTGTCCGTCTGGTGGCGGACGGGGAGGATGTGGTCTGGGTGGGTGTGGTCAGCTGTTCGGTCACGGTGTCTAATTGGAGGTCGGTGTCATCGTCATGGTAACTGTCCTGTTCGGTGGTCCGAGAAGGTGTGTGGCTGGTTCTACGGCCTCCCTGGCTCTTGGAGTGATGAGTTGGCAGGGAGGCAGCGTTGTTGGCTGACAAGTAAGATGGAGTATTAGTTAAGTGTACAAACCATTAGGACATTAGAAATGCAACTATCAACACACACACATGCGCAAATACACACACACACACACACACACACACACACACACACACACACACACACACACACACACACACACACACACACACACACACACACACACACACACACACACACACACACACACACACACACACACACACACACACACACACACGCACAGTAGATGTGCTTACTGGTGCCACGAGGTACGGCCACACTGAAGGCTTTGGTTTGAGGGCCCTGGCCCCTCCTGTTGGTGGCCCTGATCTTAAAGATGTAACGGTCCCCAGGCTGGAGGCCGTCTACGATGGCTGAGGTGATGCTGCCTCGGTATGTCACTGACTTCATCCCAAAGGGTTTCATGGCAGGAGCATAGGACATGATGTACTCTGAGGGGAGGAGTACCAGGATCATTACATAGCACCAACAATGTATGTGTTTAATAAAACTGAATCAATAAATTTATGTATAATGTGGTTTAGTATTGATGGATTGATTAAGTATTTAGGTGGGGCTTTTATTGATCAATTGAATAACTGATGGATTCATATTGATCAATTAGTTGACTGTTTGACTGTTTATTTGTCAACACATATTTGACGAGAGATACAGATGTACAAAGCAGGAAATGCCAAGTTGTAGCGTATTAAGCATTTTAAAGTTTGTAATTTCCACTTGTAAGTGTCATACCTGATTTGCTATAACAAAAACTGTATCAACCACTTCAACAATGTCCAGTAGTTATAATCCACACAATAATTCACATTTCCTTTTGCTGCAGGATTATTTTCCAGCTGTGAGAAACTGGTCAAAGGAAGATCCTACATCTGTACAGTGAAATCATCTACTGAAGGATAAGAGAGGAGTGTCATGCTCTGACCACGTATCCTCCCGTTGGGTTCCTCAGGAGGGTCCCAGGTCGCCGAGACGGCGGTTCCCTTCCCTCTCAGCGCCTTCACGTGAAAGTTCTCTGGAGGACCGGAGGGAGCTGAGGAGCACAGAGGACAAAAGGGATGGGATGAGAAGGAATGCGTACCGAGAGAGACAACAGAAGCTAGGAGAAGAGAAGAAGGAAAGTGGCTACTTGTACAGTAACAGTACTGTAGTTCCTGCCAATAGGCTTCAAATAGGGAAAAACTAAAGTAAAGTTTGCTATACGTTTCCAGAGAACACACCCCGGAGATCCTCTAAGGAAATTTAGACTAGAGCTCCAAGCAGCAGTCAGCCAGGCTGTATGAATGCTACAATATGAATGCTACAATATGAATGCTACAATATGAATGCTACAATATGAATGCTACAATATGAATGCTACACTCATAACAGAATATACTGTATGACTCCAGTATCCAGGATCAGTTAAGGGAGGATGGGAATGATATACACTAACTGTGCTGAATTATGACATAAAGCAATGAGATGGAAATCACAAACTGGCAGAGGTTTTCATGAAGGTATTTTATTAGATCCCCATTAGCTGTTTCAAAAGCAGCAGCTACTCTTCCTGGGGTCCACACAAAACATGAAACATGACATAATACAGAACAGCAATAGACCAGAACAGCTCAAGGACATAACTACATAAATTATTTTTAAAGGCACACATACAGTAGCCTACATATCAATACATACACATCAACTATCTAGGTCAAATAGGGGAGAGGCGTTGTGCAGTGAGGTGTTGCTTCATCTGTTTTTGAAACCAGGTTTGCTGTTTATTTGAGCAATATGAGGTGGAAGGAAGTTCCATGCAATAAGGGCTTTATATAATACTGTACGCTTTCTTGAATTTGTTCTGGATGTGGGGACTGTTTAAAGACCCCTGGTGCCATGTCTGGTGGGGTAAGTGTGTGTGTCAGAGCTGTGTGTAAGTTGACTATGCAAACAATTAGGGATTTTCAACACATGAATGTTTCTTATAAAAAGAAGAAGTGATGCAGTCAGTCTCTCCTCAACTCTTAGCCAAGAGAGACTGGCATGCATAGTATTTATATCAGCCTTCTGATTACAATGAAGAGCAAGATGTGTTCTGGGCCAGCTGCATCTTAACTAGGTCTTTCCTTGCAGCACTGGACCACACAACTGGACAATAATCAAGATAAGACAACACTAGAGCCTGTAGGACTTGCTTTTTGGAGTGTGGTGTCAAAAAGCAGAACATATTTTTATTATGGACAGACCTCTCCCCATCTTTACAACCATTGAACCTATATGTTTGACCATGACAGTTCACAGTCTAAGGTAAGGAGGGATTGAATGGAACAATCTGTATTAAATATGAATCAACGCCAAAACCTATGATTTACCCTTAAATCTTTCATTGTATGACACTGTATGACTCATGTGACTCTTTGGAAATTTAAATAAAAGAAAATAGCAGCTTTCATCAAGAAAATATAATTTTCTCTCTTAAAGGGGCAATCTTATAGAAACCCATTGATTCTTGAATGTCATTTATGAATGCCTCATGAGCTTAGTTCAACTGTCATACAACATCAGAAAACAAAATATAACTTTGTTTTACTCCAATGTTTGTAAACAAAGTAAATGTAAATAAACACTGTAAAGCCTCATAACGTGGTTCAAACTATAATGTTGATATCATGGATGGTCAGTCCATAGTCTGTCTGTTAATCTGAGAGTGGTTACATCTCCGCAGCCACATCACTAATCCCTTTAACAAAACAGTCGCTTTTGTATTGTTTGAACTGTAGATTGCCACTTTAAAAGATGGGAAATGACATTGAAGACTTGGGGTTATCCTTTCTTTTCAGACAGGAAGTAAGACAACCTACCCGATTCTGGGGTCCTCTGGAACACAGATGTGCTCCACTTGCCATGGTTGTCTCCCTTGGAGATGCGGACAGAAAACTCGTACATCCTGTCAGCTGACAGGGTATCTATCAGCAGCCTCCTCTGGTTGGTCTCCTTGTACTCCCATCGAGCAGACTCACCCTTCTCCCTGTACTTCACTGTGTAGTGTCTGGAGAGGGGAAAATAGATTATATGACTTATCTCTCTCTCTCTCTCTCTCTCTCTCTCTCTCTCTCTCTCTCTCTCTCTCTCTCTCTCTCTCTCTCTTTTTCTCACAGACACACAAAAACACAGACACACTCTCTCTCTCTCACCTGGAGCCCCCAGGGAGGACCTTCTCCATCTCGATGGACGGGTCCACCCAGCTGATGAGGACAGACTGAGGGGACATGACCCTCACGCTGATGTCTTTGGCCTCATGCTCCTCAGGCTCTGTGTGGGGGATACACAACACACAACATGGTCTGGAGGTCTGCAGGTCTAAGCACAATGAACTGAAAATAAGTTACTATACTCTTAGAAAAAAAGGTTCTATCTAGAACATAAAAGGGTTCTTTGGCTGTCCCCATAGGAGAACCCTTTGAATAACCTTTTTTTGGTTCCAGGTAGAACCCTTTTGGGTTCCAGGTAGAGCCCTTTTGTGTTTCAGGTAGAACCTTTTCCACAGAGGTTCTACCTGGAACCAAAAAGGGTTCTCATATGGGGACAGACGAAGAACCCCTCCTGTACTCCCTCTTCACTCATGACTGCAAGGCTAGGCATGACTCCAACACCATCATTAAATTTGCCGATGACACAACAGTGGTAGGCCTGATCACCGACAACGACAAGACAGCCTAAAGGGAAGAGGTCAGAGACCTAGCCGTGTGGTGCCAGGACAACAACCTCTCCCTAAACGTGATCAAGTCAAAGGAGATGATTGTGGACTACAGGAAAAAGAGGACCGAGCACGCCCCCATTCTCATCGACAGGGCTGCAGTGGAGCAGGTTGAGAGCTTCAAGTTCCTTGGTGTCCACATCACCAACAAACTAACATGGTCCAAGCACACCAAGACAGATGTGAAGAGGGCACGACAAAACCTATTCCCCCTCAGGAGACCTCAGATCCTCAAAAAGTTCTACAGCTGCACCATCGAGAGCATCCTCACTGGTTGCATCACTGCCTGGTATGGCAACTGTGCGGCCTCCGACCGCAAGGCACTACAGAGGGTAGTGCGAACGGCCCAGTACATTGGCCCAGTACATGGGGCCAAGCTTTCTGCCATCCAGGACCTCTATACCAGGCGGTGTCAGAGGAAGGACCTAAAAATTGTCAAAGACTCCAGCCACCCTAGTCATAGACTGTTCTCTCTGCTACCGCATGGCAAGCGGTACCGGAGTGCCAAGTCTAGGTCCAAGAGGCTTCTAAACAGCTTCTACCCCCAAGCCATAAGACTCCTGAACATCTAGTCAAATGGCTACCCAGACTATTTGCATTGTCCCCCCCAGCTCTCCCCCTCTTTACACCTCTGCTACTCTCTGTTGTCATCTAAGCATAGTCACTTTAATAACTCTACCTACATGTACATACTACCTCAACTGACCGGTGCCCCCACAATTTGACTCTGTATCGGTACCCCCTTTATATAGTCTCGGTATTGTTAGTTACTGCTGCTCTTTAATTACTTGTTACTTTTATCACTTATTCTTATCCATATTTCTTTGAAACTGCATTGTTGGTTAGGGGCTCATAAGTAAGCATTTCACTGTAAGGTCTACACCTGTTGTATTCGGCACATGTGACTAATCAAATTTGATTTGATTTGATTTGAACCTTTTTTTCTAAGCGTGTGCGTTACTGAAATGTAGTCTGTTTTTACATTGCTATATGAGGAGAGGTGTTGAAATGGTGTAAAACTCTAAAACGTGTGTTGTGTCATGTGGTTTGAGTGTTGTAATAATATAATATAATAATATAAGAATGTAATAATACAATACAATATAAAATTGTAATAATATAATAATGTATTAATTAAATATAATAATGTAGCAATATAATAATGTAATAACACCATATAACAATATAATGATGTAATAATGTAATAATACAATATAATCATGTAATAATATAATATAATAATGTAGCAATATAATAATGTAATAATATAATAATGTAATAATACCATATAAAAATATAATCATGTAATAATGTCATAATACAATATAATAATGTAATAATATAATAATACCATATAATAATATAATAATGTAATAATACCATATAATAATTTAATAATGTAATACTGTAATAATACCATATAATAATATAATAATGTAATAATACCATATAATAATATAATCATGTAATAATATAATAATACAATATAATAATATAATAATGTAATACTGTAATACTGTAATAATACCATATAATAATATAATAATGTAATACTGTAATAATACCATATAATAATATAATAATGTAATAATACCATATAATAATATAATAATGTAATTCTGTAATAATACCATATAATGATATAATAATATAATAATGTAATAAAAGAATAATGTAACAATATAATAATGTAACAATATAATAATGTAATACTATAATAATGTAACAATATAATAATGTAACAATATAATAATGTAATAATATAATAATGCAATAATAATATAATAATGTAATACTGTAATAATACCATATAATAATATAATAATATAATAATGTAACAATATAATAATGTAATAATATAATACTGTAATAATACCATATAATAATATAATCATGTAATAATGTAATAATACGATATAATCATGTAATAATATAATATAATCATGTAATAATATAATAATGTAATAATATTATATAATCATGTAATAATACAATATAATAATATGATAATGTAATAATGTAATAATGTAATAATATAATAATGTAATATTATAATCTAATCATGTAAAAAATCTAATAATGTAATATAATAATATGATCATGTAATTATATAATATTGTAATAATATTGTAATAGTGTAATAATATAATAATGTAATCATATAGTATAATTAGAAGCTTGAGTGTTGTCTGAAGATTATTTCCTTGCAGCTGGATGTAGTTAATTAAGAGTGTTTATAAAGGCTCATGAAGCTGTTATAAAGGCTTCTAAGGATGTTGTAAAGACTCATAACATGGTCATAAGGTGTACCTGGTGGAGCTTTTTTGGTCAGGGTGGCCCTGTTGCTTGGCGCGCTCCGCCCCGTTGCTCTCTGTGCTTGCAGTGATACCACATAGACGGACTCAGAGGCTATGAACAGAGAGACATAGGCCAGCGTTTAAACTCTACAACACACTATGGGTGGGCACTAAACACACACAGTACATACTATACTGTTCACACAACAATATACAAGAAAGACAACAAGTAGGCGACCAGTACGATGAAGAAAACTTTAGTAAACTATGTACTGGTAATATCTACAAAGAATACATACGCTGTAAGTAGGAGCAGATATATATAACATCAAGACGCACAACTGCAACGCGTTTATACTAGTGGACTCTTCTTCAGGCTGAAATTTAGATTACCTGCCATTTAAGGGCCCACCTTCTAATTCCCTCATCACACAACAATATGCAAACTCGGTGTGAGAGAGATCCAGGTGCTCTTACCTAGTTTGTGGTTGTGTCTGTTTCTCTGGTCTGCCTGTGGCTGGGTGTGGTGTTGTTGATGTTGGGACCTCTGGTCCAGCAGGGCTGGCCCTGCCCTGGCCCTCTCTGGTTGACGAGGGCCGGAGGACGACTGGGGGGGTCTCCGGATCCGCTGCCCCCTGGGGGAGGTTAGGCCTGAGGGGTGCAGTGCCTCATCTACCCCTGTTTCTGTTCCTGTCCTCACATGGATCCTCACAGGGGGGTCAGGCCTGGGCCGGGTGTCTGGAGTAGGAGATGGACGAGCTGGAAGAGAGAGAAAAATATCGCTGAAGTGCAGTATGGTTCACCTGACCCTGATAAGACCATAAGGAATCTCAGGTTCACATGCAGATCGCTGCAATCACTTCTATGAGTTTCTATCTCATCATTATGCTTTGAGATGTTTCAAAGGCCGTGGAGTACTCAGGGAAGCTCCCCATACGTCCCACTGCTCAAAAGGAATTATTCTCCAATAATCAAAACAAGTTACAGTATCTGAGACGCTGTAACCATTGGAGATGTCACAACGTGGACACAGACAGGGACCACGGACCACACAATCTTCCCATGCCATCTGCTGCTACTTCCTGTTTCCTACTTCCTGGTGTTATCACATGATATCTGTCTGACTCCAGCCTGGACAGTCGTCTCAGACAGACAGCCAGACAGTTCCGCCATCCATCTTCTCTTCCCCAGCCCTCTTGTGCTTCGCTGGCATGCCGAGTGATAGCATTGACAACATAATGAAAAACATTTCCCTCCCTTTCCTTTCTCCCCCCCCATCTCTCATCCCTCTTTCTCATAATCATTGTCAGATGAAAGGCTGCGCGGTCTTCTTTCCCTCAGAGTGAATGAATGCCTTTGCAGCAGAGGTTGATACAATCCAGTCAGACAGAGTGATAAAGTAGATGCGGGCATAAGATAGGGTCATGCAGGGTTAGTCACTACGCTCTTATGAAATGAATATGTGGGAGTTATTGCTGGATCAGTGAAGGAGAGATGAGAAGAGGAGAAGTGAAGAGAAGAAAGTAAAGAAGGATAGGAGGATAAGACAAGAGTTCCCGACAGGACAGAAGCAGTCTGTGTGTGAGAGGGTTCGCTGACCTATCTCTGCCCTGCCACAACTAATCCCCCCTCCTCTCTCTCTCTCTCTCTCTCTCTCTCTCTCTCTCTCTCTCTCTCTCTCTCTCTCTCTCTCTCTCTCTCTCTCTCTCTCTCTCTCTCTCTCTCTCTCTCTCTCTCTCTCTCTCTCTCTCTCTCTCTCTCTCTCTCTCTCTCTCTCTCTCTCAATTCAATTCAATTCAAGGGGCTCTATTGGCATGGGAAACGTGTTAACATTGCCAAAGCAAGTGAGGTAGATAATATACAAAAGTGAAATAAACAATAAAAATTAACAGTAAACATTACACTCACAGATGTTTCAAAACAATAAAGACATTACAAACGTCATATTATGTATATATACAGTGTTGTAACAATGTACAAATGGTTAAAGTGCGCAAGGGAAAATAAATAAGCATAAATATGGGTTGTATTTACAATGGTGTTTGTTCTTCACTGGTTGACCTTTTCTTGTGGCAACAGGTCACAAATCTTGCTGCTGTGATGGCACACGGTGGTATTTCACCCAGTAGATATGGGAGTTTATCAAAATTGGGTTTGTTTTCGAATTCTTTGTGGATCTATGTAATCTGAGGGAAATATGTGTCTCTAATATGGTCATACATTGGGCAGGAGGTTAGGAAGGCAGCTCAGTTTCCACCTCATTTTGTGGGCAGTGTGCACATAGCCGGTCTTCTCTTGAGAGCCATGTCTGCCTACGGCGGCCTTTCTCAATAGCAAGGCTATGCTCACTGAGTCTGTACATAGTCAAAGCTTTCCTTAAGTTTGGGTCAGTCACAGTGGTCAGGTATTCTGCCACTGTGTACTCTCTGTTTAGGGCCAAATAGCATTCTAGTTTGCTCTGTTTTTTTGTTCATTCTTTCCAATGTGTCAGGTAATTATCTTTTTGTTTTCTCATGATTTGGTTGGGTCTAATTGTGCTGCTGTCCTGGGGCTCTGTGGGGTGTGTTTGTGTTTGTGAACAGAGCCCCAGGACCAGCTTGCTTAGGGGACTCTTCTCCAGGTTAATCTCTCTGTAGGTGATGATGTCTCTTTCTCTCTGTCTCTCTCTCTTTGTCTCAGTCAATTCAATTCAATTCAATTTGCTTTATTGGCATGACATAACAATGTACATATTGCCAAAGCTTATTTTGGATATTTACAATATAAAAATAAAAATGAGAATCAAAATTGTCAACGGGACAACAGTAACAACAATAACCATGTGTCAAAATAACCATACATTCAACAATAACAATAAACATACAGTAGAGTACATGTGCAGGTTGATTGGTCTGTCAGACACTGTCCCTCAACGTATGGCAGGCAGCAATGTAGTGCGCTGCCAACCCACAGCTCTCTGCGTCCTCCCCCAACAGGATGGGTAGCCTATCCTCGTCAGAGAGGTCTTTGAAACCTTGAATAAGGGTTTCAAATTTGGGAAAATGACACTCTATTTGTTTTATATTTTGACATTTTGTCAGGAAATGCAGCTCCGTCTCAGGTTCTGCTGTTGTGCAGTGGTTGCACAGCCTTTCCTCTACAGGGAGCCAAGTTTTCCTGTGTCTACCCTTCTCAATAGCAAGGCTGTGCTTACTGAGCCTGTACTTTGTCAAGGTTTTTCTAAGGTTTTGATCAGTAACCATGGTCAAATATTTAGCCACGGTGTACTGTCGTTTTAGGGCCAGATATCACTGCATTTTGCTTTGTGTTTGTGCTTGTGTTTCCCAATAAGCAATGTAGTTTTGTTTTGACTGTGTTGTAATTTGGTTTATTCTGATTGATTGGACGTTCTGGTCCTGAGGCTTCAGTGTGTTAGTAGAACAGGTTTGTGAACTCAGCCCCAGGACCAGCTGGATGAGGGGACTCTTTTCTTTGCTCAGCTCTTGGCATTGCAGGGCTTGGTAATGATATGAGAGGGGGTCACTGTATTTTAGATGTTTCCAAAACTTAATTGCTCTTTTTGAGTTTTTATTATTATTGGATATTGGCCTAATTCTGCCCTGCATGCATTGTTTGTAGTTTTCCTCTGGACATGTAGGAGAATCTTACAGAACTCTGCATGCAGGGTTTCAATAGGGTGTTTGTCCCATTTGATGAAATCTTGTTTTGCATGTGGACCCCACACCTCGCTGCCATAAAGTGCAATTGGTTCAATGACATATTCAATTAGTTTTAGCCAAATTTTAATAGGTATTTCAATTTGAATTTGCTTTTTAATGGCGTAGAATGCCCTGCGTGCTTTCTCTCTCAGTTCATTCACTGCCTCATTAAGGTGTCCAGTTGAGCTTATTTTTAAACCTAAGTAATTGTAGTGTGTACAGTACTCTATATATTTTGTACCAATTGAGACCTTTGGTCTAATTCCCTGAGATCTGGATCTTCTCTGGAGAATCATTATTTTAGTCTTTTTGGGGTTTACTGCCAGGGCCCAGGTCTGGCAGTACTGCTCTAGCAGGTCCAGGCTCTGCTGTAGGCCATGTGCTGTGGGTGACAGCAGGCATAGGTCATCTGCGAAGAGTAGGCATTTAACTTCTGAATTGTGGAGACTAACACCAGGGGCTGAGGATTTTTCTAGAATAGTGGCCAATTCGTTGAGGTAAATATTGAAGAGTGCAGGGCTCAGATTGCAACCCTGACGAAGGCCCCGCCCCTGGTAAAAGAATTCTGTTATTTTCTTGCCAATTTTAATGCTGCACGTATTGCCAGTATACATTGATTTAATTATGTCATATGTTTTACCCCCTACACCACTTTCAATAACTTTGGAGAACAGTCCTGTATGCAAAATAGAAACAAATGCTTTTTGGAAGTCGATAAAGCAAGCGTATATTTTGTTATTATTTTGGTGGACATGTTTATCTATCAGGGTGTAAATATGATCAGTTGTGCGATGTTTTGGTATAAATCCAATTTGGCTTTTACTCAAGACGTTGTGCTTATTATACAGTCTCTCTCTCTCCCTGTTTCTCACTCACTCTCTCTCTCTCTCTGTCACGCTCTCAATTCAAAATCAATTTTTAGGTTCTTTATTGACATGGGAAACATATGTTTACGTTGCCAAAGCAAGTAAAATAGATAACAAACAAAAGTGAAATAAACAATAAAAAAATGTACAGTAAACATTACACTTCAAATGTCATATTATGTGCAAATAGCTAAAGTACAAAAGGGAAAATAAATAAACATAAATATGGGTTGTATTTACAATGTTGTTTGTTCTTCACTGGTTGCCCTTTTCTTGTGGCAACAGGTCACAAATCTTGGGAGAATAGATATGGGAGTTTATCAAAATTAGGTTTGTTTTCAAATTCTTTGTGGGTAATCTGAGGGAAATGATGTGTCTCTAATATTGTCATACTTTTGTCAGGAGTTTAGGAAGTGCAGCTCAGTTTCCACCTCATTTTGTGGGCAATGTGCACATAGCCTGTCTTCTCTTGAGAGCCAGGTCTGCCTATGGTGGCCTTTCTCAATAGCAAGGCTATGCTCACTGGTCAGGTATTCTGCCACTGTGTACTCTCTGTTTAGGGCCAAATAGCATTCTAGTTCACGTTGGTATTTTTAAAAATTCTTTCCAATGCGTCAAGTAATTACAGTTGAAGTCAAAAGTTTTCATACACCTTAGCCAAATACATTTAAACTCAGTTTTTTCACAATTCCTGACATTTAATCCTCGTAAAAATGTCCTGTCAATTAGGATCACCACTTTATTTTAAGAATGTGAAATGTCAGAATAATAGTAGAGAGAATTATTTATTTCAGCTTTTATTTCTTTCATCACATTCCCAGTGGGTCAGATGTTTACATACACTCAATAAGTATTTGGTAGCATTGCCTTTAAATGGTTTAACTTGGGTCAAATGTTTCGGGTAGCCTTCCACAAGCTACCCACAATAAGTTGGGTGAATTTTGGCCCATTCCTCCTGATAGAGCTGGTGTAACTGAGTTAGGTTTGTAGGCCTCCTTGCTCGCACATGCTTTTTCAGTTCTGCCCACAAATTTTCTATAGGATTGAGGTCAGGGCTTTCTGATGGCCACTTCAATACCTTGACTTTGTTATCGTTAAGCCAAGTATGCTTGGGGTCATTGTCCATTTGGAAGACCCATTTGCGACCAAGCTTTAAGTTCCTGACTGATGTCTTGAGATGTTGCTTTAATATATCCACATAATTTTCCTACTTCATGATGCCATCTATTTTGTGAAGTGCACCAGTCCCTCCTGCAGCAAAGCACCGCCACAAAATGATGCTGCAACCCCCGTGCTTCACGGTTGGGATGGTGTTCTTCAGCTTGCAAGCGTCCCACTTTTTCCTCCAAACATAACGATGGAAATATGGCCAAACAGTTATATTTTTGTTTCATCAGACCAGAGGACATTTCTCCGAAAAGTATGATCTTTGTCCCCATGTGCAGTTGCAAACCGTAGTCTGGCTTTTTTATGGCAGTTTTGGAGCAGTAGCTTCTTCCTTGCTGAGCGGCCTTTCAGGTTATGTCGATATAGGACTCGTTTTACTGTGGATATAGATACTTTTGTACCTGTTTCCTCCAGCATCTTCACAAGGTCCTTTGCTGTTGTTCTGGGATTGATTTGCACTTTTCGCACCAAAGTACGTTCATCTCTAGGAGACAGAACGCGTCTCCTTCCTGAGCGGTATGACGGCTGCATGGTCCCATGGTGTTTATACTTGTTTATACTTACTTATTGTTTGTACAGATGAACGTGGTACCTTCAGGCATTTGTAAATTGCTCCCAAGGATGAACCAGACTTGTGGAGGTCTTGGCCGATTTCTTTTGATTTTCCCATGAAGTCAAGCAAAGAGGCACTGAGTTTGAAGGTAGGCCTAGAAAAACATCCACAGGTATACCTCCAATTGACTCAAATGATGTCAATTGGCCTATCAGAAGCTTCTAAAGCCATGACATCATTTTCTGGAATTTTCCAAGCTGTTTAGAGGCACAGTTAACATAGTGTTTGTAAACTTCTGACCCAATGGAATTGTGATACAGTGAATTATAAGTGAAATAATCTGTCTGTAAACAATTGTTGGAAAAATTACTTGTGTCATGCACAAAGTAGATGTCCTAACCGACTTGCCAAAACTATAGTTTGTTAACAAGAAATTTGTGGAGTGGTTGAAAAACAAGTTTTAATGACTCCAACCTAATTGTATGTAAACCTCCGACTTCAACTGTACCTTTTTGTTTTCTCATGATTTGGTTGGGTCTAATTGTGTTGCTGTCCTGGGGCTCTGTGTGGTCTGTTTGTGTTTGTGAACAGAGCCCCAGGACCAGCTTGCTTAGGGGACTCTTCTCCAGGTTCATCTCTCTGTGGGTGATGGCTTTGTTATGGATGGTTTGGGAATCACTTAATTTTAGGTGGTTGTAGAATTTAACGGCTCTTTTCTGGATTTTGACATTTAGCATGTGTCGGCATAATTCTGCTCTGCATTCATTATTTGGTGTTTCACGTTGCCCAGGTCTGACAGAGCCCAGGTCTGACAGAATCTGTGCAGAAGATCTCTGCTGTAGGCCCTTCTTGGTTGTGGACAGAAGCACCAGAATATCAGCAAAAAGTTGACATTTGACTTCAGATTCTAGTAGGGTGAGGCCGGGTGCTGCAGACTGTTCTAGTGCCCTCGCCAATTCGTTAATATATATGTTGAAGATGGTGTGGTTCAAGCTCCATCCCTGTTTCACCCCACAGCCATGTGGGAAGAAATGTTAGTTTTTTGCCAATTTTAACCACACACTTGTTGTTTGTGTACATGGATTTTATAATGTTGTATGTTTCCCCCAACACCACTTTCCATCAATTTGTAGAGCAGACCCTCATGCCAAATTGAGTCAAAAGTTTTTTGGAAATCAACAAAGCATGAGAAGACTTTGCCTTTGCTTTGGTTTGTTTGTTTGTCAATTAGGATGTGCAGGGTGAACACGTGGTCTGTCATACAGTCATTTGGCAAAAAGCCTATTTGACATTTGCTCAGTACATTGTTTTCGCTGTGGAAATGTACGAGTCTGCTGTTAATGATAATGAGGAGAATTTCCCCAAGGTTGCTGTTGACACATATCCCAAGGTAGTTATTGGGGTCAAATTTGTCTCCACTTTTGTGGATTGGGGTGATCAGTCCTTGGATCCAAATATTGGGGAAGATGCCAGAGCTAAGGATGATGTTAAAGAGTTTAAGTATAGGCAATTGGAATTTGTGGTCTGCATATTTTATCATTTAATTTAGGATACTATCAACACCACAGGCCTTTTTGGGTTGGAGGGTCTGTATTTTGTTCTGTAGTTCATTCAAGGTAATGTGAGAATCCAGTGGGTTCTGGTAGTCTTTAATAGTTGATTCTATGATTTGTATTTGTTTTTGCTGTTTGTTCTTTGTTAAAGGGCCAAAAAGATTGGAGAAGTAATTTATCCTATACATCTCCGTTTTGGATAGATAACTCTTCGTGTTTATGTTTGTTTAGTGTTTTCCAATTTTCCCGGAAGTGGTAAGAGTCTATGGATTCTTCAATTACGTTGAGCGCAAGAGGGAGAAAGAATGAGAGAGAGAGAGAGGGAGAGAGAGAGCAAGAGAGAGAGAGAGAGAGAGAGAGGGGAGAGAGCAAGAGAGAGAGAGAAAGAGAGAGGGAGAGGGAGAGAGAGAGAGAGAAAGAGGGAGAAAGAACGAGAGAGAGAGAGAGAATGAGAGAGAGAGGGGGAGAGAGAGAGCAAGAGAGAGAGAGGGAGAGAGAGAGAGATAGAGAGGAGAGATTAAGAGAGAGAGAGGGAGAGAGAGAGAGGAAGAGAGAAAAAGCGGAGAGAGCAAGAGAGGGAGAGAGAGGAAGAGAGAAAAAGCAAGAGAGAGAGAGAGAAGGAGAGAGAGAGAGAGAGAGAGAGAGAGAGAGAGAGAGAGAGAGAGAGAGAGAGAGAGAGAGAGAGAGAAGGAGAGAGAAGCAGAGAGAGAGAGAGAGAGAAGGAGAGAGAAGCAGAGAGAGAGAGAGAGGGAGAGAGAGAGAGAGAGAGAGAGAGAGAGAGAGAGGAGAGAGAGAGAGAGAGAGGAGAGAGAGAGAGAGAAGGAGAGAGAGAGAGAGAGAGAGAGAGAGAGAGGGGGGGGGCTCCTGCAGAGGGCAGACAGAGGTGTTCCATTTGGTTTCAATCAACTGCTTTTTCTTCTATTTCTCTTGTTCTTTCTTCTTCTCATATTCTCTCTCTCTCTCTCTCTCTCTCTCTCTCTCTCTCTCTCTCTCTCTCTCTCTCTCTCTCTCTCTCTCTCGCTCTCTCTCTCTCTCTCTCTCTCTCTCTCTATCTAGCCCCTCACCCCCTCTCTCTCTCTCTAGCCCCTCACACACTCTCAATTCAATTCAATTCAAGGGGCTTTATTAGCATGGGAAACGTGTTAACATTGCCAAAGCAAGTGAGGTAGATAATATACAAAAGTGAAATAAAGAATAAAAATTAACAGTAAACATTACACATACAGATGTTTCAAAACAATAAAGACATTACAAATGTCATATTATATATATTTACAGTGTTTATATTTACAGTATCTAGCCCCTCACCTTCTCTCTCTCTCTCTAGCCCCTCACACACTCTCTCTCTCTAGCCCCTCACACACTCTCTCTCTCTAGCCCCTCACCTTCTCTCTCTCTCTCTAGCCCCTCACACACCCTCTCTCTCTAGCCCATCACACACTCTCTCTCTCTAGCCCCTCACTCTCTCTCTCTAGCCCCTTACCCTCTTTCACTCTCTCTCTCTCTCTAGCCCCTCACCCTCACTCTCACCCTCTCTCTCTCTCTCTCTCTCTCTCTCTCTCTCTCTCTCTCTCTCTCTCTCTCTCTCTCTCTCTCTCTCTCTCTCTCTCTCTAGCCCCTCACCATCTCTCTCTCCCCTCACACACACTCTCTCTCTTTCTAGCCCCTCACCCCCCTCTCCTCTCTCTCTCTCTCTAGCCCCTCACCATCTCTCTCTCCCCTCACACACTCTCTCTCTCTAGCCCCTCACCCTCTCTCTCTCTCTCTCTCTAGCCCCCCACACTCTCTCTCTCTCTCTCTCTAGCCCCTCACACACTCTCTCTCGCTAGCCCCTCACCCTCTCTCTCTCTCTCTCTCTCTCTCTCTCTAGCCCCTCACACACTCTCTCTCTCTCTAGCCCCTCACCCTTACTCTCACCCTCTCTCTCTCTCTCTCTCTCTAGCCCCTCACCCTCTCTCTCTCCCCTCACACACACTCTCTCTCTCTAGCCCCTCACACACTCTCTCTCTCTAGCCCCTCACCCCCTCTCTCTCTTACTCTCTCTCTCTCTAGCCCCTCACCATCTCTCTCTCCCCTCACACACACTCTCTCTCTCTACCCCCTCACACACTCTCTCTCTCTAGCCCATCACCATCTCTCTCTCTCTCTCTCTCTCTCTCTCTAGCCCCTCACCCTCTCTCTCGCTCTCTCTCTCTCTAGCCCCTCACACTCTCTCTCTCTCTCTCTAGCCCCTCACACACTCTCTCTCTCTAGCCCCTCACCATCTCTCTCTCGCCCCTCACACTCTCTCTCTCTCTCTCTCTCTCTCTCTAGCCCCTCACACTCTCTCTCTCTCTAGCCCCTCACACTCTCTCTCTCTCTCTTTCTAGCTCCTCACTCTCTCTTTCTCTCTCTAGCCCCTCACCCTCTCTCTCTCTCTCCCTAGCCCCTCACTCTCTCTCTCTCTCGCCCCTTACCCTCTCTCTCTCTCGCTCTCTCTCTCGCCATTACCCTCTCTCTCTCTCTCTCTCTCTCTCTCTCTCTCGCCATTACCCTCTCTCTCTCTCTCTCGCTCTCTCTCTCGCCATTACCCTCTCTCTCTCTCTCTCTCTCTCTCTCTCTCTCTCTCTCTCTCTCTCTCTCTCTCTCGCCATTACCCTCTCTCTCTCTCTCTCGCTCTCTCTCTCGCCATTACCCTCTCTCTCTCTCTCTCTCTCTCTCACCATTACCCTCTCTCTCTCTCTCTCTCTCTCTCTCTCTCTCTCTCTCTCTCTCTCTCTCTCTCTCTCTCTCTCTCGCCATTACCCTCTCTCTCTCTCTCTCTCTCTCTCTCTCTCGCCATTACCCTCTCTCTCAATTTAGATTTAAATTTAAAGGGCTTTATTGGCATGGGAAACATATGTTTACATTGCCAAAGCAAGTGAAATAGATAATAAACAAAAGGGAAATAAACAATGAAAAATTTACAGTAAACCCTCACAAAAGTTCAAAAAGACTAAAGACAACTCAACAACCCTCTGACTGCCAGATATTAGCTTCTGTCTTTTGTGGAAGCCTAGGGATCCGAGGTGCTACGAGGGGACTGGGCTATGTTTCCCTGGCTACCAGAGTCATAACATTAGGATTAATTATCAAATTAGAGAATGGAGCTCTTTTTACCTTTGCGATGACAGCTGCAATTTTACATTTGCCTTTGTAATAGGACTTCTAAGGATAATTTCACTTCTAGTTCCAAGACTAACATGCAAATGAACAATTTCCACGTTGGTGTAAATATAGACTCGTTTGAGTACACTGGAGCCACGTTCTATGTTACCTGGAGAGGATGCGTTGACAGGTGCTCCGCCCACCACTGCAAAGCCGTCCAGTTTGACCCATTCACCACCTGGGGAACAGGTAATCACACACAGGTAAACCACAGGGTCAACATTGAACAAGTAAGTACTGCAGACT
>NC_052330.1:25803836-25878836 GCF_016432855.1 Salvelinus namaycush | reverse complement strand
AAGTCTCAGTCTAACCCTGGTCAACAGACAGACTGGAGTCCTTGGAAAGGAGTGTGTGAGGGTGTAGTTGATAGATCTCCAGCAGTTGATAATGATTCAGCATAGAAAACAATCTCATTTATATTCTCATAAAGAAAACCTAACTGAATTCATCATGATCACAAACAACGCCAGTAAGACTACTGTTGTTAAAACAGACTGCTGTTGTTGAAACAGACTGCTGTGGTTAAAACAGACTGCTGTTGTTGAAACAGACTGCTGTTGTTGAAACAGACTGCTGTTGTTAAAACAGACTGCTGTGGTTAAAACAGACTGCTGTGGTTAAAACAGACTGCTGTGGTTAAAACAGACTGCTGTTGTTAAAACAGACTGCTGTTGTTGAAACAGACTGCTGTTGTTGAAACAGACTGGTGTTGTTTGCACGGATATTACATCTCCAGTAGATTCTTATCTTCTATGTTGCCAAAATCCATTTATGTCACACAGTCAAATGGATGCACAGGAATCAACGATACAGTAAATCTGTATTGAGCTGTCTAAAGAATCCCCATCTGATGCTCAGGATCAGAGTACAACCTCTCCAACAGTCTACAGGATGGCTTCCTTCATCTGCTGTATATCATGTTCTGTGATAAGGTGCGTCTAGGTGATAGGTGTAGGAGTCAGGCGCAGGAGAGCAGGGATGTCTGAGAAGCGTGTTTTAATAAGACAGTCCACCAACACTGGAATGGCACAATCGAAAAGGACGACGCCCTCGTAACAGAGAACCCGTGCAAACGCACGGAGGAACAAACACAGTTCCCGACACTCATACACGTAACCGCGAAAACAAATAACGGTAAATCCAACCGAGCACATCACAACGACAGACTAATCCCGCACAAACCTAGGCAGGCAACAGGGTACATATATACACACAGAAACTAAACAGGGTACATATATACACACAGAAACTAAACAGGGTACATATATACACACAGAAACTAAACAGGGTACATATATACACACAGAAACTAAACAGGGTACATATATACACACAGAAACTAAACAGGGTACATATATACACACAGAAATGAAGGCAAATGAAACCAGGTTTGAAAAGAACCAAAGAAAAAACAACCAGAAAAGGAAAAAGGGATCGGTGATGGCTAGTAGACCGGCTACGCCGAGCGCCGCCCGGACAGGGAGAGGAGCCACCTTCGGTAGAAGTCGTGACATGTTCATTAACAATCTGTATGAGTTTCCTAGTTTACAGGTGTCCGTCCAGGTAGAATTTTCCCGGCTAACTGTTTCCAGGTGGAACTCAATGTTCCCAAACAGTTTGGTTTGTGGGAGTCAGTAGTAACTCGTGTCAGTCATGCTGCATGTAAGCAGGCTCTCCCAGCTCGTTATAGGACTGATCCGTGGTCTCTGACTTCTTCTAGAGTTTTACTTTGTGGTGAAAGCCCTTCTCATAACGATGCCTGCTTACTGTATGATACAACTGCTCTGGCGCCTAGCTCGGGCACACAGAACCTAGTCTTTCATATACACCTTAACTGGAGACTGCATGTGTGTGTGTGTGTGTGTGTGTTAGAGAGAGAGAGAGAGAGAGAGAGAGCGTGTGTGTGTGTGTGTGTGTGTGTACGCTAGACAATGTCTCAAAACAGAAACATAGCACTCTACCGCTTCATTATCCCTTCATTAATTCAGGTTGAGGATGGAGTGAGTAGCCTTATCAGCTGTTTGAAATGTAAAGTATATGACTTAACTCTGGAGCCACATCAAACACAGACACGCTGTTCCAATCAGAGGCAGTATTACTTTTGAAGAGATCGGCTCCCTCGATCCAGATCTCAATCTATGATTTGGCTTGTTTGGAAATGTATGATACAAGGGCGAGGCAGGAGTTCTGATTGAATCAAGACATTGAAATGCTTTTATCAGTTTATTCCCAAAATAATCCTAGGATGTGTGTGTGTGTCTGTTCTTGTTATGCTGACCCAATGGGGACATTGAACTGTTTGTACACCTTCCGTATTGGGACGTCATGACTAACTGGGGACAAATGTGTGTGTGTGTGTGTGTGTGTGTGTGTGTGTGTGTGTGTGTGTGTGTGTGTGTGTGTGTGTGTGTGTGTGTGTGTGTGTGTGTGTGTGTGTGTGTGTGTGTGTGTGCGTGTGTGTGTGTGTGAAAGAGAGAAAGAGTATGATACAAAAAATCTTACTTTCACATGTGAAAATCAATCACATGAAAAAATCTATTTTGCAGGATCACATACAAGAAAACTCAATGTGAAAATATCACTTTTACATGTGGAATTTCAAAACAATAATTTGCAAAAATCTAATTTGCAGTTTCATATCTGAAAAACTTCTGTGTGATTATTTTTCAAATGTGATCTTTATTTACATGTGAAAGTTTTTCACATACGACACTGCAAATTATATTTTTTACATGTGATTGTTTTTCACATGTGAACTTGCAATTCCACCCACACTTAAAAGTGAATATTTCATTTGCAGTTTCACATGTAAGAAAACTCCACATTTACTCCAATGTTTGTAAACAAAGTAAATGTAAACAAACACTGTATACCAAAAATATACCTAAAAACATTAAAACTATAATTTTGATATCGTGGATGGTCAGCCATTGCATCCATAGCGTAGTCTATGGATTTGAGAGTGGTTACAGTTCTCCAGCCCCGTCTCTCAGCTTTTTACCAAAACAGGGGCGGGGAACACACTTAATGTTAATGATCCAATGAAGGATTGCTGCTTTAAACACCTTTAATAGAGTCATAGTGTTATTATATGGTGCAATCCTCTACGAGGTGAGTTACTTTCGTGCCATTAATATCAAGCAAAACCTCTGAAGTTCAGAACAACATTCTTAATACTGCAAAAGGAAGATATTGAAAGCAAAACATAAACCCCAAAGTCTTGAAAGCAAAACATAAACCGCAAAGTCTTGAAAGCAAAACATAAACCCCAAAGTCTTGAAAGCAAAACATAAACCCCAAAGTCTTGAAAGCAAAACATAAACCCCAAAGTCTTGAAAGCAAAACATAAACCCCAAAGTCTTGAAAGCAAAACATAAACCCCAAAGTCTTGAAAGCAAAACATAAACCGCAAAGTCTTGAAAGCAAAACATAAACCGCAAAGTCTTGAAAGCAAAACATAAACCCCAAAGTCTTGAAAGCAAAACATAAACCCCAAAGTCTTGAAAGCAAAACATAAACCCCAAAGTCTTGAAAGCAAAACATAAACCCCAAAGTCTTGAAAGCAAAACATAAACCCCAAAGTCTTGAAAGCAAAACATAAACCGCAAAGTCTTGAAAGCAAAACATAAACCGCAAAGTCTTGAAAGCAAAACATAAACCCCAAAGTCTTGAAAGCAAAACATAAACCCCAAAGTCTTGAAAGCAAAACATAAACCCCAAAGTCTTGAAAGCAAAACATAAACCCCAAAGTCTTGAAAGCAAAACATAAACCCCAGTCTTGAAAGCAAAACATAAACCCCAAAGTCTTGAAAGCAAAACATAAACCCCAAAGTCTTGAAAGCAAAACATAAACCCCAAAGTCTTGAAAGCAAAACATAAACCCCAAAGTCTTGAAAGCAAAACATAAACCCCAGTCTTGAAAGCAAAACATAAACCCCAAAGTCTTGAAAGCAAAACATAAACCCCAAAGTCTTGAAAGCAAAACATAAACCGCAAAGTCTTGAAAGCAAAACATAAACCGCAAAGTCTTGAAAGCAAAACATAAACCCCAAAGTCTTGAAAGGAAAACATAAACCCCAAAGTCTTGAAAGCAAAACATAAACCCCAAAGTCTTGAAAGCAAAACATAAACCCCAAAGTCTTGAAAGCAAAACATAAACCCCAAAGTCTTGAAAGCAAAACATAAACCGCAAAGTCTTGAAAGCAAAACATAAACCGCAAAGTCTTGAAAGCAAAACATAAACCCCAAAGTCTTGAAAGCAAAACATAAACCCCAAAGTCTTGAAAGCAAAACATAAACCCCAAAGTCTTGAAAGCAAAACATAAACCCCAGTCTTGAAAGCAAAACATAAACCCCAAAGTCTTGAAAGCAAAACATAAACCCCAAAGTCTTGAAAGCAAAACATAAACCCCAAAGTCTTGAAAGCAAAACATAAACCCCAAAGTCTTGAAAGCAAAACATAAACCCCAGTCTTGAAAGCAAAACATAAACCCCAAAGTCTTGAAAGCAAAACATAAACCCCAAAGTCTTGAAAGCAAAACATAAACCGCAAAGTCTTGAAAGCAAAACATAAACCGCAAAGTCTTGAAAGCAAAACATAAACCCCAAAGTCTTGAAAGGAAAACATAAACCCCAAAGTCTTGAAAGCAAAACATAAACCCCAAAGTCTTGAAAGCAAAACATAAACCCCAAAGTCTTGAAAGCAAAACATAAACCCCAAAGTCTTGAAAGCAAAACATAAACCGCAAAGTCTTGAAAGCAAAACATAAACCGCAAAGTCTTGAAAGCAAAACATAAACCCCAAAGTCTTGAAAGGAAAACATAAACCCCAAAGTCTTGAAAGCAAAACATAAACCCCAAAGTCTTGAAAGCAAAACATAAACCCCAAAGTCTTGAAAGCAAAACATAAACCCCAAAGTCTTGAAAGCAAAACATAAACCCCAAAGTCTTGAAAGCAAAACATAAACCCCAGTCTTGAAAGCAAAACATAAACCCCAAAGTCTTGAAAGCAAAACATAAACCCCAAAGTCTTGAAAGCAAAACATAAACCCCAAAGTCTTGAAAGCAAAACATAAACCCCAAAGTCTTGAAAGCAAAACATAAACCCCAGTCTTGAAAGCAAAACATAAACCCCAAAGTCTTGAAAGCAAAACATAAACCCCAAAGTCTTGAAAGCAAAACATAAACCCCAGTCTTGAAAGCAAAACATAAACCCCAAAGTCTTGAAAGCAAAACATAAACCGCAAAGTCTTGAAAGCAAAACATAAACCCCAAAGTCTTGAAAGCAAAACATAAACCCCAAAGTCTTGAAAGCAAAACATAAACCCCAAAGTCTTGAAAGCAAAACATAAACCCCAGTCTTGAAAGCAAAACATAAACCCCAAAGTCTTGAAAGCAAAACATAAACCCCAGTCTTGAAAGCAAAACATAAACCCCAGTCTTGAAAGCAAAACAAAATATAATATTGCAATATTATATTTTTAAATGCAAATGAATTGTCAATGGATGCAACGACAAAAACTATCAGTAAAAACTTCTCTTTCCTACAGTTTTCCCTGTCTTTGGTTACGTTACCCTGGCCTCTGCATTCACTGGCTTTTTTCCCATTGCTAGTTTTGGCACATTTATTCCAGAGAGATAGCATCCTGCATCACACTGTTGGTTTGTCTCTGAAGCTGAGCAGGGTTGGTCCCTGGTTAGGAGACCAGATGTGGGGCTTTCGTTTTCACATGAGGGAAAAACACTTGAAAAAGTACATGTGAAACTTCACACGTGTCTGAAAACAACTTGTCTGACTCAGGAAAATGTCAAATATAGGAAAACATGTGGTACTGAGAGGAAGTCCAGTCAGGGGTAGTGGGACAGGATGGAAACTGGGCCGACATTATGCTAATTTTCTCATTGATGAAACATCTAAACTCAATAGATTTTTCTGTTCCCAAAACTAGATTCTGTTACGAACACAGTGCACTAAGTTTTATACAGTTGACGCTTTGCCAAAGGTAAAAAAATTGCTGTTTTTTAGAAGGAGTGCAAGGTCTAATTGAGTTTGAGCTCACGCACACTTCACAGAGGAGTCGTTCCCTAACGGAAATATGCAAATACATGCTACAACGTGCCAATAGGATCTTGTGAGCTCGTGTTTGGCTCTGCCCACCTCCTTGCTTGTTCTGCCCACTATGCTTCATTTGCTCCAACTGTAAATGACACCGATGAACCGTCTTGGATTAGTTCTAAATATCTTTGTCATGGTTCTTTGTAACTAGCACAGGGTAGGAGTAGGATACACCACAATGCTGCCTGCTGCTGTATCAGGGCTTGTCTGATCAGATTGATCCACTACTAACCAGCTAATCCTGTGGTTTAGTCACAAACTCTCTCTACACTGACACACTCTCTACACTGACACACTCTCTACACTGACACACTCTCTACACTGACACACTCTCTACACTGACACACTCTCAACACTGACACACTCTCTACACTGACACACTCTCTACACTGACACACTCTCTACACTGACACACTCTCTACACTGACAAACTCTCTACACTGACACACTCTCTACACTGACAAACTCTCTACACTGACACACTCTCTACACTGACACACTCTCTACACTGACACACTCTCTACACTGACACACTCTCTACACTGACACACTCTCTACACTGACACACACTCTCTACACTGACTCACTCTCTACACTGACACACTCTCTACACTGACACACTCTCTACACTGACACAACTTCTCAACACTGACACACTCTCTACACTGACACACTCTCTACACTGACACACTCTCTACACTGACACACTCTCTACACTGACACTCTCTCTACACTGACACACTCTCTACACTGACACACTCTCTACACTGACACACACTCTCTACACTGACACACTCTCTCTACACTGACACACACTCTCTACACTGACACTCTCTCTACACTGACACACTCTCTCTACACTGACACACTCTCTCTACACTGACACACTCTCTACACTGACACACTCTCTACACTGACACACTCTCAACACTGACACTCTCTCTACACTGACACACTCTCTACACTGACACTCTCTCTACACTGACACTCTCTCTACACTGACACACTCTCTACACTGACACTCTCTCTACACTGACACACTCTCTACACTGACACTCTCTCTACACTGACACTCTCTCTACACTGACACACTCTCTCTATACAAACACACTCTCTACACTGACACACTCTCTACACTGACACACTCTCTACACTGACACTCTCTCTACACTGACACACTCTCTACACTGACACACTCTCTACACTGACACACTCTCTCTACACTGACACACTCTCTACACTGACACATTCTCTACACTGACACACTCTCTACACTGACACTCTCTCTACACTGACACACTCTCTCTACACTGACACACTCTCTACACTGACACACTCTCTACACTGACACACTGACACACTCTCTACACTGACACACTCTCTCTACACTGACACACTCTCTCTACACTGACACACTCTCAACACTGACACTCTCTCTACACTGACACACTCTCTACACTGACACACTCTCTACACTGACACACTCTCTCTACACTGACACACTCTCTACACTGACACACTCTCTACACTGACACACTCTCTCTACACTGACACACTCTCTCTACACTGACACACTCTCTACACTGACACACTCTACACTGACACTCTCTCTACACTGACACACTCTCTACACTGACACACTCTCTACACTGACACACTCTCTACACTGACACACTCTCTCTACACTGACACTCTCTCTACACTGACACTCTCTCTACACTGACACAAGCTCTACACTGACACACTCTCTACACTGACACACTCTCTACACTGACACACACTCTCTACACTGACACTCTCTCTACACTGACACTCTCTCTACACTGACACACTCTCTACACTGACACTCTCTCTACACTGACACACTCTCTCTACACACAATCTCTATACACACTCTCTACACACTCTCTCTACACACGCTCTCTGCACAAACTCTTTCTACACACTCTCTCTACACACACACTCTCTCTACACACACACACTCTCTCCACACTCTTTCCACACTCTCTCCACACACTCTATACACACTCTCTCCACACACTCTATACACACTCTCTCCACACACTCTCTCCACACACTCTATACACACTCTCTCCACACACTCTATACACACTCTCTCCACACACTCTATACACACTCTCTCCACACACTCTCTCCACACACTCTCTCCACACACTCTATACACACTCTCTCCACACACTCTCTCCACACACTCTCTCCACACACTCTCTCCACACACTCTCTCCACACTCTCTCCACACACTCTCTCCACACACTCTCTCCACACTCTCTCCACACACTCTATCCACACACTCTCTCCACACACTCTCTCCACACTCTCTCCACACACTCTATACACACTCTCTCCACACACTCTCTCCACACACTCTATACACACTCTCTCCACACACTCTCTCCACACACTCTCTCCACACACTCTATACACACTCTCTCCACACACTCTATACACACTCTCTCCACACACTCTATACACACTCTCTCCACACACTCTATACACACTCTCTCCACACACTTAATACACACTCTCTCCACACACTCTCTCCACACACTCTCTCCACACACTCTCTCCACACACTCTCTCCACACACTCTATACACACACTCTATACACACTCTCTCTACACACTCTATACACACTCTCTCTATACTTTCTCTCTACACACACTCTATACACACACTCTCTCTATACACACTCTCTATCTACACACACTCTCTACACACACACTCTCTATATATATCTGTGAAGGGTGTTCTCCTTGTCCAGGTGCTACCTGTTTAACCAAACATAGCCACTCCCAGAGATGACATCATGATGTGAGACCCGTCAGCGCCAGGGTTGATGGACACCTGAGTCACACGTGAGAGGGCCTGGGTCGGCCACACGTCATGTGATCAAACACTCGCACATGACACGCTGGAAAATATTAGCCACATGCTTTAACTTCCCTGTCTGTCCGTCTGTCTCAATACATGTTTCTCTCTACCTGCTATTTCCCCTTTGTGGATTGTAGACTTTGGGGGATTCTAGGCTTTTGGGGATTGTAGGCTTTTGTGGATTGTATACTTTTGGGGATTGTAGACTTTTGGGGATTGTAGACTTTTGGGGATTGTAGGCTTTTGTGGATTGTAGGCTTTTGGGGATTGTAGGCTTTTGTGTATTGTAGGCTTTTGGGGATTGTAGGCTTTTGGGGATTGTAGGCTTTTGGGGATTGTAGAATTTTGGGGATTGTAGACGACTTTTGGGGATTGTAGACTTTTGGGGATTGTAGACTTTTGGGGATTGTAGGCTTTTGGGGATTGTAGGCTTTTGGGGATTGTAGACTTTTGGGGATTGTAGACTTTTGGGGATTGTAAACTTTTGGGGATTGTATACTTTTGGGGATTGTAGGCTTTTGGGGATTGTAGGTTTTTGTGGATTGTAGGCTTTTGGGGATTGTAGGCTTTTGTGGATTGTAGGCTTTTGGGGATTGTAGACTTTTGGGGATTGTAAACTTTTGGGGATTGTATACTTTTGGGGATTGTAGGCTTTTGGGGATTGTAGGCTTTTGGGGATTGTAAACTTTTGGGGATTGTATACTTTTGGGGATTGTAGGCTTTTGGGGATTGTAGGTTTTTGTGGATTGTAGGCTTTTGGGGATTGTAGGCTTTTGTGGATTGTAGGCTTTTGGGGATTGTAGACTTTTGGGGATTGTAGACTTTTGGGGATTGTAGGCTTTTGGGGATTGTAGGCTTTTGGGGATTGTAGGCTTTTGTGCTTTTATTAAGTGCTCTATGTATTACAGTCTTTTTGCAAAACTGTAAGTAATTTCTGATTGCTTTCACACACAATGCAAATGCTAAGCACATTTTTGCAAAACAGTCATGACAAACAAAATGGTCAACATTTGGTCACAGCTAATATAAATGACTCCCATTAATGTGAACCTCTTCTGCATGTGTGCAAACCTTCTTTGCGCAATTGTTCAATAATCAATCAGTCCTTATTCTTGCATAAAAGAGGTAACCTCTGAGTTGCTGTTTGCAAGAATGGACCAAGTAAGAGATTGAGGGCAAGGACAAAGGAGAGTTAGAGGGGCCCATAGAGGAATATAGTTCAGCTCTCAGTTAAAATGGAAAAAGGTCAAATATGCCTTTTGTTTCTAGATATTCATGCTCTTGAGTGACATTCTTTCTGCATTGGTCATCTTTGGTAAAATCATTTTAGGAAGAAATAATACAGCCCATGCTGTGATAATATGTTTACTCGCCTTTTATGGTGCGTACTATAATTATAGTATCAACAAATGGCCCACACATACACTACATTACTACATGGACGCCTGCTAATAGAACATCTCATTCTAAAAACACCTGCTAGTAGAACATCTCATTCTAAAAACACCTGCTAGTAGAACATCTCATTCTAAAAACACCTGCTAGTAGAACATCTCATTCTAAAAACACCTGCTAATAGAACATCTCATTCTAAAAACACCTGCTAGTAGAACATCTCATTCTAAAAACACCTGCTAGTAGAACATCTCATTCTAAAAACACCTGCTAATAGAACATCTCATTCTAAAAACACCTGCTAGTAGAACATCTCATTCTAAAAACACCTGCTAGTAGAACATCTCATTCTAAAATCACCTGCTAGTAGAACATCTCATTCTAAAAACACCTGCTAGTAGAACATGTCATTCTAAAAACACCTGCTAGTAGAACATCTCATTCTAAAATCACCTGCTCGTAGAACATCTCATTCTAAAATCACCTGCTAGTAGAACATCTCATTCTAAAAACACCTGCTAGTAGAACATCTCATTCTAAAAACACCTGCTAGTAGAACATCTCATTCTTAAAACACCTGCTAGTAGAACATCTCATTCTAAAATCACCTGCTAGTAGAACATCTCATTCTAAAAACACCTGCTAGTAGAACATCTCATTCTAAAAACACCTGCTAGTGGAACATCTCATTCTAAAATCACCTGCTAGTAGAACATCTCATTCTAAAAACACCTGCTGGTAGAACATCTCATTCTAAAAACACCTGCTAGTGGAACATCTCATTCTAAAATCACCTGCTAGTAGAACATCTCATTCTAAAAACACCTGCTAGTAGAACATCTCATTCTAAAAACACCTGCTAGTAGAACATCTCATTCTAAAAACACCTGCTAGTAGAACATCTCATTCTAAAAACACCTGCTAGTGGAACATCTCATTCTAAAATCACCTGCTAGTAGAACATCTCATTCTAAAAACAACTGCTAGTAGAACATCTCATTCTAAAATCACCTGCTAGTAGAACATGTCATTCTAAAAACACCTGCTAGTAGAACATCTCATTCTAAAAACACCTGCTAGTGGAACATCTCATTCTAAAATCACCTGCTAGTAGAACATCTCATTCTAAAAACAACTGCTAGTAGAACATCTCATTCTAAAAACACCTGCTAGTAGAACATCTCATTCTAAAATCACCTGCTAGTGGAACATCTCATTCTAAAATCACCTGCTAGTAGAACATCTCATTCTAAAACACCTGCTAGTAGAACATCTCATTCTAAAAACACCTGCTAGTAGAACATCTCATTCTAAAAACACCTGCTAGTGGAACATCTCATTCTAAAATCACCTGCTAGTAGAACATCTCATTCTAAAAACACCTGCTAGTAGAACATCTCATTCTAAAAACACTTGCTAGTAGAACATCTCATTCTAAAAACACCTGCTAGTAGAACATCTCATTCTAAAAACACCTGCTAGTAGAACATCTCATTCTAAAAACACCTGCTAGTAGAACATCTCATTCTAAAAACACCTGCTAGTGGAACATCTCATTCTAAAATCACCTGCTAGTAGAACATCTCATTCTAAAAACACCTGCTAGGGGAACATCTCATTCTAAAATCACCTGCTAGTAGAACATCTCATTCTAGAAACACCTGCTAGTGGAACATCTCATTCTAAAATCACCTGCTAGTAGAACATGTCATTCTAAAAACACCTGCTAGTAGAACATCTCATTCTAAAAACACCTGCTAGTAGAACATCTCATTCTAAAAACACCTGCTAGGGGAACATCTCATTCTAAAAACACCTGCTAGTAGAACATCTCATTCTAAAAACACCTGCTAGTAGAACATCTCATTCTAAAATCACCTGCTAGTGGGACATCTCATTCTAAAATCACCTGCTAGGGGAACATCTCATTCTAAAAACACCTGCTAGGGGAACATCTCATTCTAAAAACACCTGCTAGGGGAACATCTCATTCTAAAAACACCTGCTAGTAGAACATCTCATTCTAAAAACACCTGCTAGTAGAACATCTCATTCTAAAATCACCTGCTAGTGGAACATCTCATTCTAAAATCACCTGCTAGTAGAACATCTCATTCTAAAAATACCTGCTAGTAGAACATCTCATTCTAAAAACACCTGCTAGTGGAACATCTCATTCTAAAATCACCTGCTAGTAGAACATCTCATTCTAAAATCACCTGCTAGTAGAACATCTCATTCTAAAAACACCTGCTAGTAGAACATCTCATTCTAAAAACACCTGCTAGTGGAACATCTCATTCTAAAATCACCTGCTAGTAGAACATCTCATTCTAAAATCACCTGCTAGTAGAACATCTCATTCTAAAATCACCTGCTAGTGGGACATCTCATTCTAAAATCACCTGCTAGTAGAACATCTCATTCTAAAATCACCTGCTAGTAGAACATCTCATTCTAAAAACACCTGCTAGTGGGACATCACATTCTAAAATCACCTGCTAGTAGAACATCTCATTCTAAAAACACCTGCTAGTAGAACATCTCATTCTAAAAACACCTGCTAGTAGAACATCTCATTCTAAAAACACCTGCTAGTGGAACATCTCATTCTAAAATCACCTGCTAGTAGAACATCTCATTCTAAAAACACCTGCTAGTGGAACATCTCATTCTAAAAACACCTGCTAGGGGAACATCTCATTCTAAAAACACCTGCTAGTGGAACATCTCATTCTAAAAACACCTGCTAGTGGAACATCTCATTCTAAAAACACCTGCTAGTAGAACATGTCATTCTAAAATCACCTGCTAGTAGAACATCTCATTCTAAAATCACCTGCTAGTAGAACATCTCATTCTAAAAACACCTGCTAGGGGAACATCTCATTCTAAAATCACCTGCTAGTAGAACATCTCATTCTAGAAACACCTGCTAGTGGAACATCTCATTCTAAAAACACCTGCTAGTAGAACATCTCATTCTAAAATCACCTGCTAGTAGAACATCTCATTCTAAAATCACCTGCTAGTAGAACTTCTCATTCCAAAATCATGGGCATTAATTTGGAGTTGGTCCTCCCTTTGCTGCTATAACAGCCTCATCTCTTCTGGGAAGGAATTTCCACTAGATATTTGAACATTGCTGCGGGGAATTTCGTCCATTCAGCCACAAGAGGATTAGTGAGGTTGGGCACTGATGTTGGGTGATTTGGCCTGGCTCGCAGTCAGTGTTCCAATTCATCCCAACATTTGTTGATGGGGTTGAGGTCAGGGCTCTGTGCAGTTCTTCAACACCGATCTCGCCAAACCATTTCTGTATGGACATCGCTTTGTGCATGGGGGCATTGTCATGCTGAAACAGGAAAGGGCCTTCCCCAAACTGTTGCAACAAAGTTGGAAGCACAGAATTGTCTAGAATTTCATTATATGCTGTAGTGTTAACATTTCCCTTCACTGGAACTAAGGGGCCTAACCCAAACTGTAAAAAACCGTCCCAGACCATTATTCCTCCTCCACCAAACTTTACAGTTGGCACTATGCATTGGCGAAGGTAGCATTCTCCTGGCATCCACCAAACCCAGATTTGTTCATCTGACTGTCAGATGGTCTGTGAGCTTGTGTGGCCTACCACTTCCAATGTTGCTCCTAGATGTTTCTACTTCACAATAACTGCTTACAGTTGACCGGGGCAACTCTACCAGGGCAGACATTTTATGGACTGACTTGTTGGAAAGGTGACATCCTATGATGTTGCCATGTTGAAAGTCACTGTTTGCCAATGTTTGTCTTTGGAGACTGAATGACTGTGTACTAGATTTGATACACCTGTGGCTGAAATAGCCAACTCCAGTAATTTGAACGGGTGTCCACATACTTTTGTATATATAGTGTATAATAGACTGTTAACCAGGTTAGGATATATTGATAGCTGTAGTTAGTATTTATTGGGCCTTTGTGTAACAATTGATATAAATAACTTTTCACTAGATAACCAGTTGCATGTTTTGATGGAGGTCATTGATTTTATGTCATTTATTTATTGGGAGAAGCAGTGGACAAGAAAAGGACAAAGCCACAACAAACAGCAGCTATGTTTGTAGACTCAGAATGATGAACTCAATCACTGAGCATGAACTGTCTGAGAGAGAGAGAGAGAGAGAAAGAGAGAGAGAGAGAGTAAAGATGGGAATTGGAAATAAGAAAGTGAGACAGAGAGAGAAGAATTTAAAGAGAGATGGAAAGATATGAAAAGATATGTAGAGATGGAGAGAGGAGAAATGGGGGAAAGGGGCAAGGGAGAAGAGAGGGTTATTATAACGTGGCAGGCTGGCAGCTAAGTCAGCTCAACAGAGATTAGCCAGATGTTCTTCTCCAAAACTCAAGCCTTTTGTATTTTCTTCACTCAGACCTTTTCTTTCCTCTGTTGGGAAGCAGGTCCTCTCACAGCAAGTGTGAGTGTGGCTCCAAATCGATTTCACAAACCCTGCTCTGTAGCGTCTAAAACATCTGTGCTGTCTGTGGATCATTGCAGTCTCTATCTGCCTCTTAAAGGTGCTATCTCCATTTTACACTTCACTGAGCTAATATGATGATGAGAACCCAGTGAAGCAGTAAACTGTAACCTGCATCTGTCCCCCCCAACCTGCCCAGGGGGAGCTTCCTGTCTGAAAGTTCAAAATGCTGGATAATCTTTCAGTCTGCTAAATGATTTTGCTTGTCTCACATATTGTAGGCATAATTTGTCTCACATATTGTAGGCATATTTTCCACTTATCTGTCAAATTGAATAGTCCTTCTAAGGACTAGAGTGATTGTTAGGGGGTGTGCTCAAGGGACGTTAGGTCTCTTGAGATGGATATTCCATGCCTCTGTCCACCCTGATGTTCATCATTCCAGTTAGTACGCAGTACAACCATAGAGATCATTTAAAAAATATTAGTATTAGTATCCTAATTCCTAATACTATGTGCACAAATATGGGTGTGTTCATAAATTCACTCTGGAGTGCCAGAATGTCCTCAGAGTGCTCTCTGGGCGTTCTTCAATTCAGAGCGTTGTCAAATTGTCCGTTCATAAATTCAGAGCATTTCGCACTCCTTGCGTTCAGAGCGCACACTGGACGCTCTGGCCAAGGAGGAGGGTTGATCCAAGCATTCTGACCTCACAACGGCAGTCAAGCACCCAAGCTAACTTGCTAACGTTGGCTATCTAGCTAGCTACTTCCAGACACAAATGAGAGAACACCTCACCCTGACCATTTTACTCATCCTAGCAGAGCTGGTTAGGCTGTTTTCCTGTTATCTAGTGACTGTAAATGTGCTGCTGGTAACAATTTAATAACGTTTTCTTTGCCAACGTTTACTGACACGGATCATATTCAAAGGGTGTTGATTGTTCGTAAAATCATCAGTTATTCTGCACTCTGGCACACTCCGACGAGAGTGCTCTAAATCGGAGTAGATAACCAGAGTGAATTTACAAACGCACCCTGTGTGTTGACCTATTCTCCTATCCCCTCGTAACAAATGAACCTGAGCAACACCTGTTGTGCTTTAAGCTCAGCGGCAGTGAGAGGGGTGTTTGGGGAGCTCTAACACATAGAAGCTGGGTTTCACAGCGCGCAACAAGACCAGTGGATGTGATAATAAGTGGATGCTAGTGACACCTAGATGCAGCAGGAGCAAAATTGACAGAAACTTTGCGAGAAAGTCAACCACCTCCTCCTTCCCCCTCTCTCTGTGATATTGTCAGAGTTGAAAGCCGGGCCATCATGGAGCTGCTACCGGTGCCAAGTTGGATCCCCGTTTTGGCACCGTAGCATCCCTTTAGAAATCAAAGCCTTTTTTTCTTCATATTTTTGGTTGGTTGTGATTGGTTTTAATCATGATCGAATATTTGTCATCTTATTTTTATTATAGAGCAAAGCTACTTCTGTGTGTGCCTATGAGGTAAGAACATATTCCATGACTGCTGCGCTCACAAGACAACATCACATTTTCCTTCCAGACCAGAAACGATGAAAGACAGTTTCAAGGTCCAAATTCATCATTATTGTTCACTTCGACTGGTATGTTTTTCCCCATCTGCAAACTGTTACGCATTTTTGTTTTCAGAATAAGTGCCCAAAATAACATATTTTCCCTAAACTTTTGCATAATTTGTTTATGAAACACAAACCAGAAGATTTGTTAAGATTATTCTCTCTCTCTCTCACACACACACGCGCGCATGCACACACACACACACACACACACACACACACACACACACACACACACACACACACACACACACACACACACACACACACACACACACACACACACACACACACACACACACACACACACACCAGAACAATAGCATGTGTTTTCATCAAGGTAATCCAAAAGAAAGAACACCACAATTGAAATCACTTTCTCCTGCAATGCAATGTGGTCATTATAATTTATGTACCATGTGGTAGCAGCTCAATAAGAAGCTATTGGTGTCTTGACGTAGTCTATGATATAAAACAAATCAACAAAAACAATTGGGAACTGGATATACTATAACGAGGGGGTAATCAAATAACCAATTTATTATTGATTGGGCTATAGCCCAACTCCACCAATCCCAGCCATAAAATATATCAATAAAGTGCCACTTCACTAAGTGAGAAACAATTGAAACCATGCATGCATCTGTTCTGACCCAAAAAATTAAATGGGTGATGTTACCTTGACTCGATGCACAGAAGGTAACGAAAAGCACTAAGAGAGTCCGTGCTGCGGTGGATGCCATAGTGAGTATAGTGCGCTAGTCCTACGGTGCAGCCCAACAGAGGTAGAGAGGAGGGAGAGAGAAGTAGTATATGGAGCGAGAGGGCTGCCATGGGCTGGGAGAGGGGGACAGACTGTTGGCGTTCTGTTCCCCGTAGTCTGTCACCCTCTCCCGGGGAAAAGCGGGACTGGCCGAGAGTTGCACCGGGATGGAGGGATGGGATCCACAGTCAATTGCGCACGCAGATTCGAAGATGAATCACAGCAGGTGGGACCATAGAGAATGATAGAGGACTCTGTGTTTTGTTATATCCAAATTCTCACAGTCAACCTGGGGTTTTTTTGGAGAGAAAAAAAGCGTTGCATTTGACAGGGTAGCAGTGGTGGAAAAAGTACCCAATTGTCATACTTGTAAAAGTAAAGATACCTTAATAGAAAATGGCTCAAGTAAAAGTGAAAGTCACTCAGTAAAATCCTAATTGAGTAAAAGTCTAAAATAATTTGTTTTTAAATATACTTAAGTATCAAAAGTAAACGTAATTGATAAAATATAGTTTGGGTGTCGGGGAAAATCTATGGAGTATAAAGTACAAAACTTGAACTTTTAATTAAAAGTAAAAGTTGTCAAAAATATAAATAGTAAAGTAAAGTACAGATACCCCCAAAAGCAACTTAAGTAGTGCTCTCAAGTATTTTTCTTAAGTACTTGACACCACTACAGGGTGGGAACCAGGAGACCCTTCTTATTGGGGAATATGTAGAATGTATAAATTGGTCATGGCTAGAAGCTTTTGTAAAATTAAGGTCAGATTTGACTTTGCATAGCAGGTTAGGAGAACTTATGCAGCAGGTTAGGAACATTTACGTAGCAGGTTAGGATAATTAGGTTAAGGTTAGGAAATTGTTAGGGTTAGTGAAAATTCAAACAAATTATACTTTTGAGTTAATTTGACAAAAGCTGGATCCCTTCTAGCCATGAGCACTCAAATTTGTATCTAATAGATGGTCAGTCCTTGTATCCATAGCTCTGTCAACGAATTTGAGAGTGGTACAATTTTACCTGGCCCCTCCCTCAGCTTTTTACCTAAACCGAGGTGTGGTGACGCTTTATTAATGTTTCAATTAAGGATTCTAGCTTTAAGTTTAACAAGGAACTACGCTTTGGTAAAAGGAAATCACCTGAGGGGTATACTACAAAGCAGGATCAATGAGTTAGCCAGCTGTAATGCTTCAGTGATCAGAAATAACTTAATGTTCAGGAATATATGCTTAAAATGGGTATGTATTGAATAACTTGTTTCAACAAATAACCAATATTCAAGTCTAGGTTCATTAATGCACCACTAACTCTTTTTATTTCTGAGTGTTTATCAAAGTTAGCTGGTTTTCTCATTGATCCTGCTTTGTAGTATACCACTCTGGTGTTTTTACAAAGGTTCACATTAGTTCACTGTGTCCTGTGAGGGCAGAGATGAGAATGCTTTGCCCTCCAAAACAGTGCAAAGGTAATAAATAAAGCTCTTCAAAAAAGTCTAGGCTGGCCTATCTGGTAACATCTGCCGTTTGACTTGTGGCCCCGGAATGGCCATGCTCAGGTTTTCTCTTCTCAGTTGATTTTGTTTTACTGTTCCCTTGGAGAAGGACAAACATTCCTCCCGGTGACTGTGATACGCACATACAAAACTGTGTTTATCAAACAGTCATTGAAGACATAGAAAATAAAGAGACTATAAATTATGGCGCCAATGTTTTCACTAAACTGAAAGACCAAGGCAAGGAACATCAATTAATGCATGAAATCTATAGCTAGCATGTGTAAGATTTGGATTGAAGTCATTTGATATACACAAGGGACTAATGATTTTGGATGGGTTTGTATATGCAGGATCATAGAGACACAAAATACAAACAGACAACAGACTGTTTCCCGGCAGTGTTGCTGGACTGGTCCACATTGGGCCAATGGCAGTTCAACTAAGGTCATAGCTTACAGATGTAGGATCTTAATTTGAGCCAGTTTGCTTCAGCAGGAAAGTAATCTTGCAGCAACAGCAAATGTGAATTATTATGTGGATTAAAATGATTAGATATTTTTTTGTAGGGGTTGATACATTTTCCCTTAGGGCAAATCAAGTCTGACATTTTAAAGTGGAAATTACAAACTTTAGAAGCTTTTTAAACCTCAAATACAATACATGTTTGCATTTCCTGCTGTACAGGAAAATTCTCACAAACAAAAGAGTGATCCTACATCTGTAAAGTAGTCAGAATTGTTTTGTTGAACAACAAAGGAACCTGATTGGCTGATTATCCATTGATGTTCAACGTGAATTTCTACGTGCCATTCCAAAATGGCTGCTGTGGCTTCTGCTACATAGCATGAGGACAAAAAAGGAAGCTTAATTAATTTGAGCAGTATTTCAATCTTCCCGATTTCTCAGTTGGGATAATGGGATAATTAGGAGTACAGCAACATTTTCCATCCCTGGATTGACATATGTTCTCGACCCATACTGTGCATTCAGAAAGTATTCTGACCCCTTGACTTTTTCAAAATGTTGTTACGTTATAGCCTTATTCTAAAATGTATTATTATGCATTTTTGAAAATGCATTAAAAAAACAACAACTGAAATATCACATTTACATAAGAATTCAAACCCTTTACTTAGTACTTTGTTGAAGGACCTTTGGCAGTGATTACAGCATCAAGTCTTCTTGGGTATGACGCTACAAGCTTGGCACACCTGTGTTTGGGAGATTTCCCATTCTTCTCTGCAGATCCTCTCAAGCTCTGTCAGTTTGGATGGGAAGCATCACTGCACAGCTATTTTCAGGTCTCTCCAGAGATGTTTGATCGGGTTCATGTCTGGGTTCTGGCTGGGCCGCTCAAGGACATTCAGAGACTTGTCCCGAAGCCACTCCTGCCTTGTCTTGGCTGTATGCTTAGGGTCGTTGTCCTGTTGGAAGGTGAATCTTCACCCCAGACTGAGGCCCTGAGTGCTCCGGAGCAGGTTTTCATCAAGGATCTCTTTGTACTTTACTCCGTTCATCTTTCCTCGATCCTGACTAGTCTCCCAGTCGCTGAAAAACATCCCCACAGCATGATGCTGCCACCACCATGCTTCAACGTAGGGATAGTGCCAGGTTTCCTCCTGACGTGATGCTTGGCATTCACGCCAAAGAGTTCAATCTTGGTTTCATCAGATCAGAGAATCTTGTTTCTCATTGTCTGAGTCCTTTAGGTGCCTTTTGGCAAACTCCAAGAGAGTGGTCATGTGCCTTTTACTGAGGAGTGGCTTCCGTCTGGCCACTCTACCATAAAGGCCTGATTGGTGGAGTGCTGCAGAGGTGGTTGTCCTTCTGGAAGGTTCTCTCATCTCCACAGAGGAACTATGGAACTCTGTCAGAGTGACCAGAGGGTTCTTGGTCACCTCCCTGACCAAGGCCCTTCTCCCCCGATTGCTCAGTTTGTCCGGGCGACAAGCTCTAGGAAGAGTCTTGGTGGTTTCAAACTTCTTCCATTTAAGAATGATGGAGGCCACTGTGTTCCATCTTTCCTTCTTTGGTACAGAAATGTTTTGGTACCCTTCTCTAGTTCTGTGTCTCGACAGAATCCTGTCTCGGAGCTCTACAGACAATTCCTTCGACCTTATGGCTTGGTTTTTGCTCTGACATGAACTGTCAACTATATAGACAGGTGTGTGCCTTTCCAAATCATTTTCAATTAATAAAATTTGCCACAGGTGGACTCCAATCAAGTTGTAGAAACATCTCAAGGATGATCAATGGAAACAGGATGCGCCTGAGCTCAATTTCGAGTGTCTTAGCAAAAGGTCTGAATACTTATGTAAATAAGTTATTTCTGTTTTCTATTTGTCATGAATTTGTTTTTGCTTTGTCATTATAGGTGAGGATTTGTATTTATTTAATCAATTTTAGAATAAGGCTGTAACGTAACAAAATGTGGAAAAAGTCAAGGGGTCTGAATACATTCCCAATGCACTGCATCCCATACCGTGTCTACGCTGCTCGCATCATGGCAGCCGAGCCTTTCGACCAGTAGGGTTCTGATGGACTTACTGCCGAAGGTCAGGTCAAAACAATTCTGGCTAAACTTAAAGGTGAAAGCATTCCTATAGGTGATTTCAGTTTGGCCTGACCAATCCCCAATCAAAAGACTAGAACTGTAGGCCTACATACATATACTGTAAGATAGTAAGACATCCTCTTCAGGATAACTTTGATCGAGATACACTCGCTATCTGTCTCTCTCTCTCAATTCAATTCAAGGGGCCTCATTGACATGGGAAACATGTGTTAACATTGCCAAAGCAAGTGAAGTAGATAATATACAAAAGTGAAATAAACAATAAAATTAACAGTAAACATTACACTCATAGAAGTTCCAAAATAATGAAGTAGAGGCCAACCGATTAGTCGGCATGGCCGATTAGTTAGGGCCGATTTCAAGTTTTCATAACAATCGGTAATCAGCATTTTTGGACCCCGATTATGGACGATTACTTTGCATTCCATGAGGAAACTGTGTGGCAGGCTGACCACCTGTTACGCGAGTGCAGCAAGGAGTCCAGGTAAGTTGCTTGCTAGCATTAAACTTATAAAAAACTATCAATCTTCACATAATCACTAGTTAACTACACATGGTTGATGATATTACTAGGTTAACTAGCTTGTCCTGCAATGCATATAATCAATGCGGTGCCTGTTAATTTATCATCGAATCACAGCCTACTTTGCCAAACGGGGGATGATTTAACAAAAGCGCATTCGGCGAAAATATCACAATCGTTGCACGAATGTACCTAACCATAAACATCAATGCCTTTCTTAAAATCAATACACAGAAGTAGATTTTTTAAAACCTGCATATTTAGCTAAAAGAAATCCAGGTTAGCAGGCAATATTAACCAGGTGAAATTGTGTCACTTCTCTTGCGTTCATTGCATGCGGAGTCAGGGTATACGCAACAGTTTGGGTCGCCTGGCTCGTTGCAAACTAATTTGCCAGAATTTTACATAATTATGACATAACATTGAAGGTTGTGCAATGTAACAACAATTTTTAGACTTAGGGTTGCCACCCGTTCAATAAAATATGGAACGGTTCCGTATTTCACTGAAAGAATAAATGTTTTGGTTTCGAAATGATAGTTTCCGGATTTGACCATATAAATGACCAAAGTCTTTTTTGGGTACTCGGCATTGGTATCGGTATCGGGATTGGTATCGGCGTTGAAAAATCATAATCGGTCGACCTCTAGAATGAAGACATCAGAAATGTAATATTATGTATATATACAGTGTTGTAATGATGTGCAAATGGTTAAAGTACAAAAGGGAAAATAAATTAACATAAATATGGGTTGTATTTACAATGGTGTTTGTTCTTCACTGGTTGCCCGTTTCTTGTGGCAACAGGTCAGAAATCTTGCTGCTGTGATGGCACACTGTGGTATTTCACCCAGTAGATATGGGAGTTTATCAGAATTGGGTTTGTTTTCGAATTCTTTGTGGATCTGTGTAATCTGAGGGAAATATGTGTCTCTAATATGGTCATACATTTGGCAGGAGGTTAAGAAGTGCAGCTGAGTTTCCACCTCATTTTGTGGGCAGTGTGCACATAGCCTGTCTTGTCTTGAGAGCCAGGTCTGCCTACGGCGACCTTTCTCAATAGCAAGGCTATGCTCTCTAAATCTGTTTCCTTAATTGTGGGTCAGTCACAGGGGTCAGGTATTCTGCAACTGTGTACTCTCTGTTTAGGGCCAAATAGCATTCTAGTTTGCTCTGTTTTTTAAAAATTCTTTCCAATGTGTCAAGTAATTATCTTTTTGTATTCTCATTATTTGGTTGGGTCTAATTGTGTTGCTGTCCTGGGGCTCTGTGGGGTCTGTTTGTGTTTGTGAACAGAGCCCCAGGACCAGCTTGCTTAGGGCACTCTTCTCCAGGTTCATCTCTCTGTAGGTGATGGCTTTGTTATGGAAGGTTTGGGTATCGCTTCCTTTTAGGTGGTTATAGAATTTAACGGCTCTTTTCTGGATTTTGATAATTAGTGGGTATCGGCCTAATTCTGCTCTGCATTCAGTATTTGGTGTTTTTCGTTGTACACTGAGAATGTTTTTGCAGAATTCTGCATGCAGAGTCTCAATTTGGTGTTTGCCCCATTTTGTGAATTCTTGGTTGGTGAGCGGACCCCAGACCTCACAACCATAAAGGGCAATGGGTTCAATAACTGATTCAAGTATTTTTAGCCAGATCCTAATTGGTATGTCGAATTTTATGTTCTTTCTGATGGCATAGAATGCCCTTCTTGCCTTGCCTCTCAGATTGTTCACAGCTTTGTGGAAGTTACCTGTGGCGCTGATATTTAGGCCAAGGTATGTATAGTTTTCTGTGTGTTCTAGGGCAACGGTGTCTAGATGGAATTTGTATTTGTGGTCCTGGTGACTGGACCTTTTTTGGAACACCATTATTTTGGTCTTACTGAGATTTACTGTCAGGGCCCAGGTCTGGCAGAATCTGTGCAGAAGATCTAGGTGCTGCTGTAGGCCCTTCTTGGTTGGTGACAAAAGCACCAGATCATCAGCAAACAGTAGATATTTGACTTCAGATTCTAGTAGGGTGAGGCCGGGTGCTGCAGACTGTTCTAGTGCCCTCGCCAATTCATTGATATATATGTTGAAGAGGGTGGGGCTTAAGCTGTTAGTGTTTTTTGACTATTTTAACCACACACTTGTTGTGTACATGGATATTATAATGTTATATGTTTTTCCCCCAACACCACTTTCCATCAATTTGTGTAGCAGACCCTCATGCCAAATTGAGTCGAAGGCTTTTAGAAATCAACAAAGCATGAGAAGACTTTGCCTTTGTTTCGGTTTGTTTGTTTGTCAATTGGGGTGTGCAGGGTGAATATGTGGTCTGTCGTACGATAATTTGGTAAAAATCCAATTTGATATTTGCTCAGTACATTGTTTTCACTGAGGAAATGTACGAGTCTGCTGTTAATGATGACGCATATCCCACGGTAGTTATTGGGGTCAAATTTGTCTCCACTTTTGTGGATTGGGGTGATCTGTCCTTGGTTCCAAATATTGGGGTAGATGCCAGAGCTAAGGAGGAGGTTTAGTATAGACAATTGGAATTTGTTTTCTGTATATAGTGTCATTTCATTGAGGATACCATCAACACCACAGCCTTTTTGGGTTGGAGTTTTTTTTCGAATCCTGTAGTTCATTCAAGGTAATTGGAGTATCCAATGGGTTATGGTAGTCTTTAGTAGTTGATTCTATGATTTGTATTTGACCATGTATATGTTTTTGCTGTTTGTTCTTTGTTATAGAGCCAAAAAGATTGGAGAAGTGGTTTACTGTCACGCCCTGACCATAGTTTGCTTTGTATGTTTTATGTTTTGGTTGGTCAGGGTGTGATCTGTGTGGGCATTCTATGTTGTATGTCTGGTTTGTCAATTTCTATGTGTTTGGCCTGATATGGTTCTCAATCAGAGACAGGTGTTTTGCGTTGTCTCTGATTGGGAACCATATTTAGGTAGCCTGTTTTGTATTGTGGGTTGTGGGTTATTGTCTATGTGTAGTGTTTGTGTCAGCACTAGTTTTCATTAGCTTCACGTTCGTCGTTTATTGTTTTGCTTTAGTTTGTCAAGTGTTCTTCATTTTTCGTTAAATTAAATCAAGTATGTATTCATTTCACGCTGCGCCTTGGTCCTCCTCTCTTCAACGTTACGCCGATCGTGACATTTACATCTCCATTTTGGGTAGATAAATTCTCTGTGTTGTTGTTTGTTTAGTGTTTTCCAACTTTCCCAGAGTCTATGGATTCTTCAATTACGTTGAACTGATTTCTGACGTGCTGTTCCTTCTTTTTCCGTAGTGTATTTCTGTATTGTTTTTGTGATTCACAATAATGAAGGCTTAGACTCAGGTTTTCTGGGTCTCTATGTTTTTGGTTGGACAGGTTTCTCAATTTCTTTCTTAGGTTTTTGCATTCTTCACCAAAACATTTGTCATTGTTGTTCATTTTCTTCGGTTTTCTGTTCAACATTTTTTGATTTGATAGGGAAGCTGAGAGGTCAAATATACTGTTTAGGTTTTCTACTGCCATGTTTACACCTTCACTGTCACAGTGAAACATTTTGTCCGGGAAGTTTTCTGGTAGGAATTGAATTTGTTGTTGCCCAGTTGTTTTTTAGTAGATTTCCACACTACTCTCCTTCCATCTTTAGCATTTCTTAATATTATTCAGCTCCTTTGGCTTTGATGCCTCATGATTGAGCACAGCTCTGTACAAGTAGAGTGTGATTTTGCTGTGATCTGATAGGGGTGTCAGTGGACTGACTGTGAACGCTCTGAGAGACTCTGGGTTGAGGTCAGTGATAAAGTAGTCTACAGTACTACTGCCAAGAGATGAGCTATATGTGTACCTACCATAGGAGTCCCCTCGAAGCCTACCATTGACTATGTACATGCCCAGTGTCAAGACAGGTCAGTCACTTAGCACCAAGTAACTAATTTAGCCTACCTAGTAATGGCAATAAGACCTCTTGGTCCAACTATCTGATGACAGACGGACTCACACACCAGTCTCTTCTGTCTCTGGTCTTTATGTTGGCCTATTGTCCTTCTGAGTCTCTGAGCCTTGCCCACACCTCCCTCTGCTGGTCACAATTGCTATCTGCGCTCGATGAACACGTCCCGCATTAAGCGGTCATCCAGAGACGTTTGGATGCCTGACAGGAGGGCCTATTCCTGACGGACCCCCTCTGATGTTGTCTTCATTGGGGGCTGGTCTCTGTTAGGGGTGTGGAGGGAACAGGAAAGTGTTCAGCAACCATGTTAGCAATACTCATTCAGCTTGTACAGCATGTACATTCATTATACAGATGTTTAGTGGAGACTAAACAATGATCTTGGCAGTTGAGCTATAATTAAATTAGTCTGAGTTACAAATGGCACCCTATTCCCTATTTGGTACACTACTTAGGCCATGGCCCATAGGGGTCAAAAGTAGTGCACTGTAGGGAATATTCTAGGGTGCCATTTAGGATTTTTTATTTTTTATTTAACCTTTATTTAACCAGGTAGGCTAGTTGAGAACAAGTTCTCATTTGCAACTGCAACCTGGCCAAGATAAAGCAAAGCAGTTCGACACATACAACACAGAGTTACACATGGAATAAACAAACATACAATCAATAATACAGTTGAAAAATCTATATACAGCATGTGCAAATGAGGTAGGATAAGAGAGGTAAGGCAATATATAGGCCATGGTGGCAAAGTCATTACAATATAGCAATTAAACACTGGAATTGTAGGATGTGCAGAAGATGAATGTGCAAGTTGAGATACTGGGGTGCAAAGGAGCAAGATAAATACATAAATAAATACAGTATGGGGATGAGGTAGATTGGATGGGCTATTACAGATGAGCTATGTACAGGTGCAGTGATCTGTGAGTTGCTCTGACAGCTGGTGCTTAAAGCTAGTGAGGGAGGTAAGAGTCTCCAGCTTGAGAGATTTTTGCAGTTCAGTCCAGTCATTGGCAGCAGAGAACTGGAAGGAGAGGCGGCCAAAGAAAGAATTGGCTTTGAGGGTGACCAGTGAGATATACCTGCTGGAGCGCATGCTACAGGTGGGTGCTGCTATGGTGACCAGTGAGCTGAGATAATGCGGGGCTTTACCTAGCAGAGACTTGTAGATGACCTGGAGCCAGTGGGTTTGGCGACAAGTATGAAGCGAGGGCCAGCCAACGAGATCATACAGGTTGCAGTGGTGTGTAGTATATGGGGTTTTGGTGACAAAACGGATGGCACTGTGATAGACTGCATCCAATTTGTTGAGTAGAGTGTTGGAGGCTATTTTGTAAATGACATCGCCGAAGTCGAGGATCGGTAGGATGGTCAGTTTTACGAGGGTATGTTTGGCAGCATGAGTGAAGGATGCTTTGTTGGGAAATAGGAAGCCGATTCTAGATTTAATTTTGGATTGGAGATGTTTAATGTGAGTCTGGAAGGAGAGTTTACAGTCTAACCAGACACCTAGGTATTTGTAGTTGTCCACATATTCTAAGTCAGAACCGTCCAGAGTAGTGATGCTGGACGGGCGGGCAGATGCGGGCAGCGATCGGTTGAAGAGCATGCATTTAGTTTTACTTGCATTTAAGAGCAGTTGGAGGCCACGGGAGGAGAGTTGTATGGCATTGAAGCTCGTCTGGAGGTTGTTAACACAGTGTCCAACGAAGGGCCAGAGGTATACAGAATGGTGTCGTCTGCGTAGAGGTGGATCAAAGAATCACCAGCAGCGAGTGCGACATCATTGATGTATACAGAGAAGAGAGTCGGCCCGAGAATTGAGCCCTGTGGCACCCCAATAGAGACTGCCAGAGGTCCGGACAACAGGCCCTCCGATTTGACATACTGAACTCTATCGGAGAAGTAGTTGGTGAACCAAGCGAGGCAGTCATTTGAGAAACCAAGGCTGTTGAGTCTGCCAATAAGAATGTTGTGATTGACAGAGACGAAAGCCTTAGCCAGGTTGACGAATACGGCTGCACAGTAATGTCTCTTATCGATGGCGGTTATGATATCGTTTAGGACCTTGAACGTGGCTGAGGTGCACCCATGACCAGCTCTGAAACCAGATTGCATAGCAGAGAAGGTACGGTGAGATTCGAAATGGTCGGTAATCTGTTTGTTAACTTGGCTTTCAAAGACCTTAGAAAGGCAGGGTAGAATAGATATACATTGGGGAGAACAAGTATTTGATACAATGCCAATTTTGCAGGTTTTCCTACTTACAAAGCATGTAGATGTCTGTAATTTTTTATCATAGGTACACTTCAACTGTGAGAGACGGAATCTAAAACAAAAATCCAGAAAATCACATTGTATGATTTTTAAGTAATTAATTTGCATTTTATTGCATGACATAAGTATTTGATACATCAGAAAAGCAGAACTTAATATTTGGTACAGAAACCTTTGTTTGCAATTACAGAGATCATACGTTTCCTGTAGTTCTTGACCAGGTTTGCACACACTGCAGCAGGGGTTTTGGCCCACACCTCCATACAGACCTTCTCCAGATCCTTCAGGTTTCGGGGCTGTCGCTGGGCAATACGGACTTTCAGCTCCCTCCAAAGATGTTCTATTGGGTTCAGTTCTGGAGACTGGATAGGCCACTCCAGGACCTTGAGATGCTTCTTACGGAGCCATTCCTTAGTTGCCCTGGCTGTGTGTTTCGGGTCGTTGTCATGCTGGAAGACCCAGCCACGACCCATCTTCAATGCTCTTACTGAGGAAAGGAGGTTGTTGGCCAAGATCTTGCGATACATGGCCCCATCCATCCTCCCCTCAATACGGTGCAGTCGTCCTGTCCCCTTTGCAGAAAAGCATCCCCAAACAATGATGTTTCCACCTCTATTCTTCACGGTTGGGATGGTGTTCTGGGGTTTTACTCATCCTTCTTCTTCCTCCAAACACGGCGAGTGGAGTTTAGACCAAAAAGCTCTATTTTTTTTCATCAGACCACATGACCTTCTCCCATTCCTCCTCTGGATCATCCAGATGGTCATTGGCAAACTTCAGACGGGCCTGGACATGCGCTGGCTTGAGCAGGGGGACCTTGCGTGCGCTACAGGATTTTAATCCATGACGGCGTAGTGTGTTACTAATGGTTTTCTTTGAGACTGTGGTCCCAGCTCTCTTCAGGTCATTGACCAGGTCCTGCCGTGTAGTTCTGGGCTGATCCCTCACCTTCCTCATGATCATTGATGCCCCACGAGGTGAGATCTTGCATGGAGCCCCAGACCGAGGGTGATTGACCGTCATCTTGAACTTCTTCCATTTTCTAATAATTGCGCCAACAGTTGTTGCCTTCTCACCAAGCTGCTTGCCTATTGTCCTGTAGCCCATCCCAGCCTTGTGCAGATCTACAATTGTATGCCTGATGTCCTTACACAGCTCTCTGGTCTTGGCCATTGTGGAGAGGTTGGAGTCTGTTTGATTGAGTGTGTGGACAGGTGTCTTTTATACAGGTCACGAGTTCAAACAGGTGCAGTTAATACAGGTAATGAGTGGAGAACAGGAGGGCTTATTAAAGAAAAACAGGTCTGTGAGAGCCGGAATTCTTACTGGTTGGTAGGTGATCAAATACTTATGTCATGCAATAAAATGCTAATTAATTACTTAAAAATCATACAATGTGATTTTCTGGATTTTCTGGATTCCGTCTCTCACAGTTGAAGTGTACCTATGATAAAATTACAGACCTCTACATGCTTTGTAAGTAGGAAAACCTGCAAAATCGGCAGTGTATCAACTACTTGTTCTCCACACTGTAGGTCTGTAGCAGTTTGTGTCTAGAGTGTCTCCCCCTTCGAAGAGGATGGGAATTCTATGGGAATCTCAGACGATACGAAAGAGAGGCTGAACAGGCTAGTAATAGGGGTTGCAATAATTTCGGCAGATCATTTTAGAAGGAGATTGTCCAGATTGTCTAGTCCGGCTGATTTGTAGGGGTCCAGATTTTGCAGCTCTTTCAGAACATCAGCTATCTGGATTTGGATGAAGGAGAAGTGGGGGAGGTTTGGGATGCAGAAAGTAAGAAGTAAAAAGGCCTTAAACAAAGTCAGTGATAACAAGTCAATACAGCACTTTTTCTAGTCAGAACACACAAGATAAACAATTTACCTTGACATCAAAGTGGAGTTATCACAATATCAGTATGGGAACAACTATTATTCTCTCTAACCTGCCCCCTAGGTTCTACATTGTGATTTAATTGCAATTGAGTTGTGTATCTTCCTCAATTCAAATTTTTAAAGCAATAACACCACAAACTCATCGACTGTTCTGTCTCAACAATCTCTTGCCTATACCCCTGCCAGTCACACAGACGCACAGACGCACAGACACACAGACACACACACACACACACACACACACACACACACACACACACACACACACACACACACACACACACACACACACACACACACACAGAGAGATTGAACTTCTCCTCAGATAGCGTTTCACCCGGTGTTCTAGCAGGTTTCCTGTGATGTTAGATGTAAGGTCCTAAGAGAGCGTTCGTGTCAGGTTTAGAACAAATGTTTAATGGCAGTCTTTAAACGGGTGTGAAACTAAGAAAAAGGTTGTGCTCACACAGGCAGCCCAATTCTGATATTTTTTTCCCAATAATTGCTCTTTTGACCAATCACATTAGATATTTTCCCATCCGATCTTTTTCAGAGCTGATCTGATTTGGTTATAAAAAAGATCAGAATTGGGCTGCCTGTGTAAATGCAGCCTAATCGCTTGTCATTTGGGATGTGTGGTTGGTCGAATTGTGTATCAGGTTCGGATGGGCACATCATGTAATGCATTTCAGAAAAATATAAGTGGAGAGATGGGCAATTGTAATGTGTGGTTGAGTATGTTTTATTTTGGAATAATATATACATTTAGTACATACAGACTACAAGGCATTAACAAGTCCATTGCCAATAGCCTACAATGTGCTTTCTAAAATTGAAAGCAGTTATGACAGTCTAAGTTCATTAAGCCCTACTATCCAACAAATATTTTTGTTGCATCAGTAGTATGTTGTTTTAGACGCATCTGTACACAATAGCACGTAAAGGTACATGTAAAAACATTACAGGAATATTTATTGACTACACAACTTTAGATCTTACATCTGCTTCCAGAAGTATTTGTCGCTCTCTTTCACTGGGATGACGAAGTGTTTGATGGGAAGTCGTGTTCCTGTCTTGTCCTTATAGCTCTCTCGGTGTTTCTGAGAGAGCTGCAAACCAATACGGTTCATGATTACCATGTTATGTAAAATGAGGCATCAAACCCCCATCCCCGTCTCACCTCTCCGAAGCTTTTCAGCGTCTCCTGGCGTTTGAAGTCCACATTGAAACGGGGAAAGTAGGGACTGTTCAGGGTCCTGTTGCGGCTCTGAGCCCGCTGGGCCGACACTAGGAGCCCGCTGTTGGAGAAGATGGACGGGAACATCCCACCGCGGCTGTACGGGATCGTGCTGCAGGCCATTGCCCCGCTGCGGAAGTCCTGAAAATATTTGATGGTGGCATTCCCGAATGTGTCTCCATACAAGTACTTTGAAGTTGGAACATAGCCGCAGTATCTTTACAAATGATAAAGTAAATAAATAACATGTTATTAACTTATGACACATATTTTATCCAAGCCTACTTGTCCGTAGGCAACTCGTTTCTTATGGTTCTGTCCATTTTGCAGGTGCGTCGCTCACCCGGGCATTAAGGAACGTGGGATGTAGGTCGAGTTGTTGTGCGTGATAAGCGTTCCATTTCCTCTGAGTGCCATGTTACTGTTATTATCACCCGAACCCTCGAACCACGCAAGACGGAGGACTACAAGCAGCTGCCAAACACCGGACCAAACACAGACTGACCCACACCTCCAGGCTAACACCAGGCGACCAGAGGACAACAAAGAGTTGCCTGGCAACTGCCCTTTTACCCAGCGTGACCCTGCGAAATAATGACAAAACTGTGCCATGCATATCTGCACTCACATTTTCTTGCGTGACCTAACGTAAAAACTATTAATAAGCTTAATTACTATTGAATTAAGATCAATTTTTTTATATTTTTTAAATACATTTGGTCATCTTGAAAACTAAGCTATAGAAATTGCAAATGACTGGCATATATGGAATTGTGGTAGCCTATAGGTGCAATGAAATTGCAATAAAATAAAATTCCCAAACATGTTTAATATGGAAGCCCACCGTTGACCTGTATAGTGAATGTCTTTCTAACAATTGTAAAAAAAACTAAAATTCAGAGAATGCAACCGTCCATCTCCAATACTCTGTCACCCTCCCTTCCTTCCGACTGTCAGTCAGAGCGCAAACCCCTGCCTTCACACACGCGCCAGTCAGTCACTGCGATGCGCGAGACCCAGCAGCCACCGAGCATATAGCGCGGGATAAAACGAAAGCTTACCAATAATTAAAGATCCTTCCTTTCTTGTTGTCGAAGGAGAATAAAGCAGATGATGCATGCGAGATGGAATTAGATTTTTGTTCCAGAGAACCAAAGACACAATTAGAGGGTCTAGGTTTAGAGATCACTGAACATTTGGTTCATACGCATATCAGCAGCACATTAGAGTTGTTTTGCTCTGTGAAGAAAAATAGTAAATTTTCTCCTGAAGTGCTGGATTGTACCTAACTTGACATGGCTCTTTTAGTCCACCTAAAAATGGTCCGGGACCTTCGCGGAAAGGCGGACAGAATCGCCAAAGTCACATTTCGAGGTAACAAGCTTTTATTATCACTGCAGATCCTTTGTCCCTATACTAGTCATATACTGATTGCGCAGTGCCCGGGGTTTGCGATGTGATCCGTGGGATTCGGTGTGTGAGCCTGTGGACAGGTAAGCCCTAATGTGCTGACGCATCTCCTGTGGTTGCGCTGAAAAGTTGGAGAAACCCCTTGTCTATCTCCGCAATCCCAGGAGGTGATGTGAGAGACACGGATTGTGGAGGCGAGGAGCGCTTTTATGCAAGGGTATACATGATATCCTCAAAGAAATGTATATAGTTTTTATTGAGGAATTTTAATTCAAAACCTATGGTCGGCCTACAACCATTAGTTTTGTCGAATTAAGACATCGTTTTTTAATTGACCGTCAAGTTGAGAAATGTGTTTAATAAAGTCCTATTGATCAAAATGAGGTTGAGCCCATACCCGTTATATGCTACCTTTGTTTCACGTTCAACAGCTTTCATCTATTCTCTACGGGCGCTCGTTCTCCCAATAATGCGCTCAGCGGAGTTGTATCTCACAATCTCAAACACCATTGATTTTCTTCTCTGAAAGGAATTCGACTCGACTTAATGAAGCTCTCCCGTGGCCCTCTATGGCCAACTCCCATGGCCAGGCAGGTCTGCCTGGAAACAGATTGGTCATCCCAATGGAACTATTTGGATAGAACAATATATTATATATGTGGATTTACACACATTTGTGTTCACGGAATTGTGTTTGTGTGTTTGAGTTGCTTTAGCTGGTTGGTTATTTCAGCACCTTGGAGAGTGAATTCTGGTTTCTGAGATACAGTAGCTTACATTGCCTCTGTTGATCCCATAACACCTGGAAGGCTTAGACACAAACATTGTGTGTTTGTGTGTGTGTGTGTGTGTGTGTGTGTGTGTGTGTGTGTGTGTGTGTGTGTGTGTGTGTGTGTGTGTGTGTGCGCGTGCATGTTTGTGCATGTGCGTGTTGCGTGTGTGCCTGTATGTGTAGGTGCCTGTCTGTGTGTGGGTATTCATGCATACTTACGTGTGTAAACGTCTGCATGCTACATGTGTGTGGACCGACTGACCCATGTTCAACTGCTGTTCACATGGAACCCTTCGTGTGTCTGTGATTCTTTCTCTCCCTCTCTATCTTTGTGTGTGTGTCTGTGATTATTTCTCTCCCTCTCTATCGTTGTGTGTGTGTCTGTGAATCTTTCTCTCCCGCTCTATCTTTGTGTGTGTGTCTGTGATTCTTTCTCTCCCTCTCTATCTTTGTGTGCGTGTCTGTGATTCTTTCTCTCCCTCTCTATCGTTGTGTGTGTGTCTGTGATTCTTTCTCTCCCTCTCTATCTTTGTGTGTGTGTCTGTGATTCTTTCTCTCCCTCTCTATCTTTGTGTGTGTGTCTGTGAATCTTTCTCTCCCGCTCTATCTTTGTGTGTGTGTCTGTGATTCTTTCTCTCCCTCTCTATCTTTGTGTGCGTGTCTGTGAATCTTTCTCTCCCGCTCTATCTTTGTGTGTGTGTCTGTGATTCTTTCTCTCCCTCTATCTTTGTGTGCGTGTCTGTGATTCTTTCTCTCCCTCTCTATCTTTGTGTGTGTGTCTGTGATTCTTTCTCTCCCGCTCTATCTTTGTGTGTGTGTCTGTGATTCTTTCTCTCCCGCTCTATCTTTGTGTGTGTGTCTGTGAATCTTTCTCTCCCGCTCTATCTTTGTGTGTGTGTCTGTGATTCTTTCTCTCCCGCTCTATCTTTGTGTGTGTGTCTGTGAATCTTTCTCTCCCGCTCTATCTTTGTGTGTGTGTCTGTGATTCTTTCTCTCCCTCTCTATCTTTGTGTGCGTGTCTGTGAATCTTTCTCTCCCGCTCTATCTTTGTGTGTGTGTCTGTGATTCTTTCTCTCCCTCTCTATCTTTGTGTGCGTGTCTGTGAATCTTTCTCTCCCGCTCTATCTTTGTGTGTGTGTCTGTGATTCTTTCTCTCCCTCTATCTTTGTGTGTGTGTCTGTGATTCTTTCTCTCCCTCTCTATCTTTGTGTGTGTGTCTGTGATTCTTTCTCTCCCTCTCTATCTTTGTGTGCGTGTCTGTGATTCTTTCTCTCCCGCTCTATCTTTGTGTGTGTCTGTGATTCTTTCTCTCCCGCTCTATCTTTGTGTGTGTCTGTGAATCTTTCTCTCTCTATCTATCTTTGTGTGTGTCTGTGAATCTTTCTCTCTCTCTCTATCTTTGTGTGTGTCTGTGAATCTTTCTCTCTCTCTCTATCTTTGTGTGTGTCTGTGAATCTTTCTCTCCCGCTCTATCTTTGTGTGTTCGTGTGTGAATCTTTCTCTCTCTCTCTATCTTTGTGTGTGTCTGTGAATCTTTCCCTCCCGCTCTATCTTTGTGTGTTCGTGTGTGAATCTTTCTCTCTCTCTCTATCTTTGTGTGTGTCTGTGAATCTTTCCCTCCCGCTCTATCTTTGTGTGTTCGTGTGTGAATCTTTCTCTCTCTCTCTATCTTTGTGTGTGTCTGCGAATCTTTCTCTCCCGCTCTATCTTTGTGTGTTCGTGTGTGAATCTTTCTCTCTCTCTCTATCTTTGTGTGTGTGTGCCACACTCTAACCACACTCTCATCTGTGTGTCTATATGTGTGTGCCGATCAATTCCAGCATTTTCTTGTAGGGCACCAGGGAACGTGTCAGATCTTTAGCAGCCCTGTCAAGTGTTACATCTGTTCCTCGTTCCACTTGAGTCTCTGTATGTGCGCACAGTAACCAACCAACAACCAACCAACAACCAACAACCAACCAACAACCAGCCAACAACCAACCAACAACCAACCAACCAACAACCAACCAACCTATGATAAAAGCCTTTCGGGATGTTTTCTAGAATCTCTGCAGGTCTCAGTGATAACTCTTTATGACATAACAATGACTTATTACTTGTTGAAAGAAATGCTATTTTAACTCTTTATGACATAACAATGACTTATTACTTGTTGAAAGAAATGCTGTTTTAACTCTTTATGCCATAACAATGACTTATTACTTGTTGAAAGAAATTCTGCTCTAACTCTTTGACATAACAATGACTTATTACTTGTTGAAAGAAATTCTGCTTTAACTCTTTGACATAACAATGACGAATTACTTGTTGAAAGAATTTTTTTGTAGAGGCAATGTTAGTAAGAGTTTACATTGGGGCATATGAGAGTCACCCTGCTTAAACAGTACTGGCCATAGAAATATTTTACCAATTGAATAGGACACCTGCTGTATTTGTTGGCTGCCTGGCACTGAAACCCTATATTATGTGGCCTGTTGTTCAGTTGAATTAAGGAACCAAAAGGTGTTCGGTTTCTGATCTATTAACTTACGATGTCAGTGAGAAGGACGACAACTTAGCAATGTGTCTCATTTAACAGCAAAAGGCAACCCATTAAAGTGAAACCTGAGTTTTAGTCTGTCTGTCTGTCCACCTTCCTGTCCTTCTCCATCTCCCCCTCTCTCTCTCCTTCCCTATCCACCCCTGTCTCTCTGGTGTTTGAGATGCTGTTGATAGCTCCCTGCCTGGTCTCTTATACAGGCTGTCAGCAAGGCTTCCTGAGTGCTTTCAGCTCAGACTGTTTCCTGTCTGGAGAGGAAAGGCTCACTCAGGAAGCCCCTGCCCCACTGGGCATGCCAACCTGTATATCCCTTACAGATGTGGTTAATGGGGAAGGCTATGTTTGCTTTGTTACCAGTAACCACAGCGTTAAACATCTCTCCAGAAGGACAAACATAAAGACCCAAGTATCCATTAAGTAGATGAAGATGGAGATAATTTAGGATGTAAATCAATGAATTGATCACGTTGAAGTCCACATATACTGTACAAAAACCTATACACAAGAATATGTATTCAGTAAGTACATTTTAGTGAATGGTAGAGGACAGTCTGTCCATTAAAGCCAAGTATTTTTCCACATCTACTGGCACCACTGTGTCGAATGAGAGTGTGAATATTGTAAAAGTTCTGCTATCATTTTATTAACTTCTGGAATCCCTTACTAATGGTATTTTAGAAGGGTGCTGAATTGCTGGCGGTAAAAATACGTATTTTTTTCTTCCCCTTTGTTATCATCAGTCTAGTAATTATGTAAGTAGCCCAGTTGTGAAGTCTAGTTCTTTCCTATTCAAATGCCAGATACTCCAGCTTGTACTGTAGTGCAGTAAGGCTTGATGGTCATGCCTATCTTCTCATCTGGGGCCTGAGGGGAAGATAACATAGCCAATGTGTTACACTATCAAATAAATGACAAATTAAACAATTACTTCCACCATCACGGAATGGAGTCAGTTTCACTTTGGTTGAGACTAAATTACAGATTGCTTGATTCGCTAAGAAGTTGTTATCGTTCTGCCTGCCTGGGACTCTCTCTCTCTCTCTCTTTTCTCTCTTCTCTCAAATTCAAAATAGGCTGTATTGGTGTGAAAGGGACTCTCTCTCTTATTTTCTCCTTCTCTGTCAATCTCTGTTTCTTTCTTTTTGTTCCTCTAGAAATGAAACAGTTTGCTGAATGCTCTCTTTCCTTTCAATCCTTTTTTACAGAACACTGCAGGTGTATTTTAGCCTCTGTTCTGCTGTTATAGACCCTTAATCACCCTACAGTAAGATATCAGTTTAGAAAAACTCACATTCTGCAAATCCCCAGGAAATTGAAAGTGCACAGACTGCCCCCACGTCTACCATTCACTGTAGTCTCTCTCTCTCTCTCTCTCTCTCTCTCTCTCTCTCTCTCTCTCTCTCTCTCTCTCGCTCTCTTTTGTCATTTAGTTTCAGTCTCTTTCCTCTGACATGGTTGCTCGTTTACGGCTTGTTTCGTTCTCTCTCCAAGCTGCCGTGTTGAATTGTTGTTTGGTTTTAAGAGGGCCTTGCATACCACTATGTGTGTGTGGTCCTACCCTATTAAACCCAAAAGACTAACAGCTTTAATATCTCTGTTAGGTGAAAATATTCGTCAGGACAGTCATGCTCACTGTGGTTTGTGTAGGTGGAACACATTGGATTTTATGCTGCAATTGCAATTGTGTTCAAACTACAGAGCTGACATTGTGTACTGAATTATCCTGAAACCATTAGATCCACATGTAAAGCCTTTGATGTATACTCCAACTTCAAAAAGAAGGGAAGAAACAAATCTTTTTCAACATCTTGAATATACTAATATTAATTATTATATATTTATTTTATAAACTGCTTTTCATACAGAATCTCAAAGTCACTTACAATTTAAATAAACAAATTCATTATATATACATGATATATAAACTGTTTTTAAAACCTAGGATAGAGGTTATCCAGTATACTTACATAACACAATAATTGTTGCAGTAACTGTAGTTTCTCAAAACAACACCTCATTTGTTGTATAATCTGAGTTGAATAAGAAATACATATATTTTGTTCCAGCAAATGGAGAACAGGTGATGAATGTATTTATTTCAACACAGAGAGAGATAAGTAATGGGGTTGCTAGCCTGCTTGTGAGAAAGTATTGCTTCCCTGTCCAGGCTAATAACCAAACAGAGTGACATGGGCAGTAATTACCTGTGTGTGTGTGTGTGTGTGTGTGTGTGTGTGTGTGTGTGTGTGTGTGTGTGTGTGTGTGTGTGTGTGTGTGTGTGTGTGTGTGTGTGTGTTTGGCTGGCAACCTCAGTACATATGAGCTGTCTACACACACACATCAACAGACATGAACACCCACACAAAGCCTCATACACACAAAGCAAATGTCTTAAGTACACATAAACGCACAACCACAGAAGAGCTTTCTGATATTCACCAGCCCTCATTCACAAAGCAGTCTTTTAATAGACCCGGTAGTCACTGTGTTTACTATCCTTGTGGTCATACATATATGGTGCATCTTTTCTTAAACAACCTAACTGAAAATGTAAAAGATGAACAGGTACAAATTCACACAGTTGTATTTTAATTAGTCTATATTTAATATGTATACATTAGATTGGAGGTATAGCTGTGTCCATGCCTTTTCCTTTTGTTGAAAAGCATCATGTCACCACAGACTCAGTAGTCTATCTCTCTCTCTCTCTCTCTCTCTCTCTCTCTCTCTCTCTCTCTCTCTCTCTCTCTCTCTCTCTCTCTCTCTCTCTCTCTCTCGCTCTTTCAATCTCTCCCTCTCCCTCTTTCAATCTCTCCCTCTCCCTCTTTCTCTGTCACTTTCTTTCTCTCTCTCTCTGTCTCTCTCTCTCTCTCTTTCAATCTCTCTTTCTCTCTATCTTTCAATCTCTCCCTCTCCCTCTTTCTCTGTCACTTTCTTTCTCTCTCTCTCTCTGTCTCTCTCTCTCTCTCTTTCAATCTCTCTTTCTCTCTATCTTTCAATCTCTCCCTCTCCCTCTTTCTCTGTCACTCTCTCTCTGTCTTCTTTCTGTTACATTTGGTGTCATTATGAGTCATCATTTAGTTGTTTATTTGTCTGGCTGTCTTTCTCTCCTCTCCTCTGGCTCCTCGTATCAAGCCTGGTGTGGGCTTATGCTTGTCATTCGGTTATTACAGCACCATTACTCTGTCTTGCCCTTTCCACTTAGTCTGACACATGTAAATAGATGGCTGGAGTTTTACTGTTATCTATTGCCAGGGAAGGAGAGTTGTGCCATAGGTTGAGTGGGTCTCTGGCAACTAGTATATGGTTATGTCATGCGGTGCAAAGCATCAGGAGTCAGACGGAATTCACGTGTAAAATGGTGGTATTCATTTACAGGTACAGAAGGTGAGCTGAACCATGAATATTAATGTTGACGAACACTTGACTGACAATAATAACAAACAAATTAAAAGCAATGGCCAATTCACTGAAGCTACTGGCTTTTAAGGAAGAGCGCCTAAAACTTTGACAAAGCGTCAATAATTCCTCGCACAGCTGACATATCAGGCCAGTCAATGCTCTCCTAAAATGAGCATCCTCAACAGGTTAAAAGCTCAACCCCAAATCAGTCCACAAACGATCTGCGGTGGTTACACTATAAATATATGCTGGGTTTTATAGTTGACCTAACTACTGGGTTGCAGGCATTGGGTCACTGGGTAGTTTGGTTGTTTTCTTTAAAAACTGCTGGGTTATTGATGCTGGGTTAATGATGCTGGGTTAATGATGCTGGGTTATTGATGCTGGGTGCTGGGTTATTGATGCTGAGTTAATGAGATAAGACTCAGCGGGTCAGCTCAGAAGACTGGAGGTGTGGCTTAGTAGGGGCGTGGCTTTCAGATAATTATTTTTGGCCAGCCAATAGAATAAATGTAATGCTGTTCAATCTGTTCTGTTGTATTGTTAGCTTGAACGCTGACAGTAGTAAATCTAGTTCTTTTTGCCCCTAACGGTTCAACTACCATTAAAATCGTGATGTAGAGGCATCTTGAGAAGGTTCATACACGTCGTTTCATACACATCTACTTTTACGAAGAAAAAACCATGTAGGCAATGTAGATTATACGTTTATATAGGTAGCTACAGTGCCTTCAGAATGTATTCACACCTCTTGAAATTTTGTTGTATTACAGACTGAATTAAAAATGCATTAAATGTAGATTTTTTTGGTCATTAATGTCAAAGTGGAATTTTGTTTTTCAAAATGCTTACAAATTAATAAAAAATGAAAAGCAAAAATGTCTTGAGTCAATAAGTATTCAACCCTTTTTTTATGGCAACCCTAAATAAGTTCAGGAGTAAAAATGTGCTTTAACAAGTCACATAATAACCGTGCAATAATAGTGTTTAACATGATGTTTGAATGACTACCTCATCTCTGTACCCCACACATATAATTATCTGTAAGGTCCCTCAGTCGAGCAGTGAATTTCAATTCAACCACAAAGACCAGGGAGGTTTTCCAACGCCTGGCAAAGAAGTGCAGCTATTGTTAGATGGGTAAAAAAAGAAGCAGAAATTGAATATCCCTTTGAGCATGATGAAGTTATTAATTACCCTTTGGATGGTCAATTGATACCGATACACCCAGTCATTACAAAGATACAGGCGTCCTTCCTAACTCATTTGCCAGAGAGGAAGGAAACCGCTCAGGGATTTCACCATGAGGCCAATGCTGACTTTAAAAAAGTTACAGAGTGTATTGGCTGTACTAGGAGAAAACTGAGGATGGATCAACAACATTGTAGTTACTCCACATTACTAACCTAATTGACAGAGTGAAAAGAAAGGAAGCCTGTACATAATAAAAAATATTACAAATCATGCATCCTGTTTGCAACAAGGCACTAAAGTAAAACTGCAAAAAATGCAGCAAAGCAGTTCACTTTTTGTCTGTTTGGGGCAAATCCAATACAACACATTACTGAGTGCCGTACTCCAAATTTTAAAGCATAGTGGTGGAGTTCTAATCCCACACAGGGCAGATATATATTTTTTACCTCCTTTTTCAATCTTGTCTCATCGCTGCAACTCCCCAACGGGCTCGGTAGAGGTGAAGGTCGAGTCATGTGTCCTCTGAAACATTACCTGCCAAACCCTGCTTCTTAACACCCGCCCGCTTAACCCGGAAGCCAGCTGCACCAATGTGTCGGAGGTTTCACCGTTCATCCGAGGAGTCGCTAGAGTGCAGTGAGCCAAGTAAAGCCCCCCCCCCCCCCCCCCCCCCCCGGCCAAACCCTCCTCTAACCCGGACGACACTGGGCCAATTGTGCACTACCCTATGGGACTACCGGTCACGGCCGGTTGTGACACAGCCTGGGATCAAACCCGGGTCTGCGATGCAGTGCTTTAGATTGCTGCGCCACTCGGGAGGCCAGATCCCTGTGAGAGAGGTTGCCTTGGTAGTAGTTGTAGGTTTTTATACACTACCTAAGAACAATCTGTGAGTTCATTTGACCATTGGAAAAAGAGCTACAGCGTAAATTCTGCAATGCAGGTTCAATTGAATTGAACCTCTAATCTTCATTTTCAAGGTAATGATTGCAATGTTCTTCCCAACACAATACTGCAATACATGTGTCCACCGCAAGTGGCAATAGGTGTCAGGTACTTGGAGCCTTACCACTGTGAGCTAACTGTCCAGAACCGTATTGCACATCATTTTATTATCAGAGCGTGTCACTGTACTTCTGGTAAGTGTGCTTTAGTAAGAAAGTGTTTGGATCAGGTACAACTACTTTAACCCACCCCCAAAATGAATATTATGAGCAAGTTACTGTTTAATGAGGCTTACACAAGTGTATCAGTTCCTCAAGAGCCTATGCCTATCCCAATTTTGGGATATGTAAATAATAATGTTATGAATTTTATATTGGAAAATGTAATGTGCAAAGATATTCAAGGCACATTTTAATTTGCAGTGTACAAACTTAGATTTATTAATAGGAATGTTTAATTTAGGCCACGTATCCTGAAAATAACCTATGGATTACATACAAAAATACCCAGCTGCTCGCCGGGCCAACCCAACTGATGGTTTAAAAACAACAACTGATGGTTAAATTAACCCATATTTGGGTAATCCAAACAACCCAACATGGGATATTCACGTAACCCAGCTGAAAATACTGGGTTAAAAACAACCCAATTTGGGTTATTTGGTAACCCAGCGCTGGGTAAATATTGGACAGAACACATGCTGGGTTACCAAATAACCCAAATTGGGTTGTTTTTAACCCAGTATTTTCAGCTGGGTTGCGTGAATATCCCATGTTGGGTTGTTTAGAGCAGTAGACTACATGTTGATGATGCAATAGAACTTAAAACGTCGAAATAAACAATGTTACAAATGATTTATCGTGTTTGATCTTTTTTGTAATAACTATGGAAAATGTCTAGTAGTAGGAATTTGCTTGAGAACGCTAGCATGATAAATGAACATTAGCAAACATTTGCAGACCGAGTTTGGCACCAAATAAGAGGATAGAGATGTCAGATGGATGGATATTTGCTTTCCAACGTGTTCTTCAAGGCATATACCAGACTCATTGACCCTTTGTGACCCTACACTTAATTGAACAACTTTTTGTATTTTTATCATTTGAATATTTAAAACCCTTTGAGCCTGTCTAACCCCTGACCTCTGTCCTTTCACCCCTCAGGTCTGTCGTTCTACACACGTGTTCTGGAGAACTGTGAGGATGAGGCCAGATTTGATGAGGTTTGTAACTCTTCTATTAGATTCCAAATAACCATCAAGCCCTTTTTCTTTTGTGTTTATATTTTAATTTAGCGGAGTTAGTACATATGGGGGAGATGGATGCGGGAGGCTACAAAGAGCACTAGGCAGGTCATTTAAGAACAAATTCTTTTTTTCAATGACGGCCTAGGACCAGTGGGTTAACTGCCTTGTTCAGGGGCAGAACAACAGATTTTTACCTTGTCAGCTCGGGGATTTGATCTTGCAACCTTTCGGTTACTAGTCCAACGCTAACCACTAGGCTACCTGCCGCCCCCTATAGGCCTTACATCCCTGTGTCTATAGGCCTTACATCCCTGTGTCCTGAGGTGAGAGTTTCCCCACCATGACACGAATGATTTGTGTTGGATATTACTTTGCTTGATATGGACATGGTCAAATCAAATCAAATCAAACGTTATTTGTCACATGTGCCAAATACAACAGGTGTAGACCATACAGTGAAATGCTTGCTTCCAAGCCTTTAAACAACAATTCCGTTTTAAGAAAATCCCTAAAAAAGTAAAAGATAAGAATAACAAATAATTAAAGAGCAGCAGTAAATAACAATAGCTGGGCTATATACAGGGGGTACCGGTACAGAGTCAATGTGTCAATGTACGGGGGGCACCGGTGTAGAGGTAATTGAGGTAATTATGTACATGTAGGTAACGTTATTAAAGTGGCTATGCATAGATAATTACAGAGAGTAGCAGCAACGTGGGGGGGGGGAAATGCAAATAGTCTGGGTAGCCATTTGATTAGCTGTTCAGGAGTCTTATGGCTTGGGGGTAGAAGCTGTTTAGAAGCCTCTTGGACCTAGACTTGGCGCTCCGGTAATGCTTGCCATGCGGTAGCAGAGTTCAGTCTATGACTAGGGTGGCTGGAGTCTTTGACAATTTTTAGGGCCTTCCTCTGACACCGCTTGGTATAGAGGTCCTGGATGGCAGGAATCTTGGCCCCAGTGATGTACTGGGCCGTACGCACTACCTTCTGTAGTGCATTGTGGTCGGAAGCCGAGCAGTTGCCATACCAGGCAGTGATGCAACCCGTCAGGATGCTCTCGATGGTGCAGCTGTAGAACCTTTTGAGGATCTCAGGACCCATGCCAAATATTTTCAGTCTCCGGAGGGGGAATAGGTTTTGTCGTGCCCTCTTCACGACGGTCTTGGTGTGCTTGGACCATGTTAGTTTGTTGGTGATGTAGACTCCAAGGAACTTGAGGCTCTCAACCTGCTCCACTACAGCCCCATCGATGAGAATGGGGGTGTGCTCGGTCCTCCTTTTCCTGTAGTCCACAATCATCTCCTCTGTTTTGATCGCGTTGAGGGTATGCAGCTAGTGTGTTCACCCATACTTCTTATTAACAGGCTCCGGTGTTGGTTATCACATCAGGGATTTGACCAGGCTCTGCTAACAGGAAATCCTGCACTATTTTCATCTTATCAGGTGTTTTGCATTATTTCTTTACAGTACTTCTGTTCTTAAGGCAAGAAGGAATCTCATTTGACGTCTATTGTAAATGGGCCATTTCCTATCTAGTCCACTCTAATGGGCCACTTGCAAATAGTATTCGGTGGTGGTATTTGTGGGGTTGAGATGGCAGTGAGAGCTAGAGGATGGCAGCCATGCTGTACAGTGTGACCAGTCCAGACATACTGCAGGCTACTGGGGTGTAGAGACTTAACTAGGCAGAGAGAGAGAGAGGAAGAGTGAGAGTTAGTTTGTTTGTACCTGAGAGACACCATGAATATGATTACTTTGTGGTTTACCTTTACATTGGCCATCTAAAAATAAACAAATGATATTAGCAGGCATAAGAACCCTGCTCTACTCTGAATATGATTCTGATAAATTGTAGACCTGTAATAGTCTTGAAAACCAGACCCAAGGACATGCGTGAGGCAACGCGGATGTCTAGAGAGACCTGTAATGCCTCAGGGGCCAGGAGCTTTGGTGGAGGCTGATAATTGACTGGCTCCGTTTGGCTCTGTAGCTGTTGGATTCTGGAAAGTTTTCCCAGTGCGATTCCTCTTGTCAGGTTAGGAAATCAGCTCTGTAATGCTTTTAAACCTGAAGACTCACTCTGGGAGGTAGGGAGGGATGAGGGGTAGACAGTGGAATACTGAAAGAGAGAGCAAAGACAGAGAAGAGAAAATGAAATATGGAGGGAGATACAGAGAAAGAGAGATATGCATCAACAACAACCTTGGGAAAATCCTCTGCATTATCATTAACAGCAGACTTGTACATTTCCTCAGTGAAAACAATGTACTGAGCAAATGTCAAATTGGCTTTTTACCAAATTATCGTATGACAGACCACGTGCTCACCCTGCACACCCCAATTGACAAAAAAACAAACCAAAACAAAGGCAAAGTCTTCTCATGCTTTGTTGATTTCTAAAAAGCCTTCGACTCAATTTGGCATGAGGGTCTGCTATACAAATTGATGGAAAGTGGTGTTGGGGGGAAAACACATGACATTATGAAATCCATGTACACAAACAACAAGTGTGTGGTTAAAATAGTCAAAAAACACACACATTCCTTCCCACATGGCTGTGGGGTGAGACAGGGATGCAGCTTAAGCCCCACCCTCTTCAACGTATATATCAATGAATTGGCGAGAGCACTAGAACAGTCTGCAGCACCCGGCCTCACCCTACTAGAATCTGAAGTCAAATGTCTACTGTTTGCTGATGATCTGGTGCTTCTGTCACCAACCAAGGAGGGCCTACAGCAGCACCTAGATCTTCTGCACAGATTCTGCCAAATCAAATCAAAGTTTATTTGTCACGTGCGCCGAATACAACAGGTGTAGACCTTACAGTGAAATGCTTACTTACTTACAGGCTCTAACCAATAGTGCGAAAAAAAGGTGTGTGTGTGTGTGTGTGTGTGTGTGTGTGTGTGTGTGTGTGTGTGTGTGTGTGTGTGTGTGTGTGTGTGTGTGTGTGTGTGTAGGTAAGTAAAGAAATAAAACAACAGTAAAAAGACATTTGAAAATAACAGTAGCAAGGCTATATACAGACACCGGTTAGTCCGGCTTATTGAGGTAGTATGTACATGTAGGTATGGTTAAAGTGACTATGCATATATGATGAACAGAGAGTAGCAGTAGCGTAAAAAGAGGGGTTGGGGGGGTACACAATGCAAATAGTCCAGGTAACCATTTGGTTACCTGTTCAGGACTCTTATGGCTTGGGGGTAAAAACTGTTGAGAAGCCTTTTTGTCCTAGACAATGTTCGAAAAAAGATCCTGTCGCCAGGACCACAAATACAAATTCCATCTAGACACCGTTGTCTTAGAGCACACAAAAAACTATACATACCTCGGCCTAAATATCAGCCTCACAAAGCTGTGAACGATCTGAGAGACAAGGCAAGAAGGGCATTCTATGCCATCAAAAGGAACATCAAATTGGACATACCAATTAGGATCTGGCTAAAAATACTTGAATCAGTTATAGAACCCATTCCCCTTCATGGTTGTGAGGTCTGGGGGCCGCTCACCAACCAAGAATTCACAAAATGGGACAAACACCAAATTGAGACTCTTCATGCAGAATTCTGCAAAAATATCCTCTGTGTACGATGTAGAGATGAACCTGGAGAAGAGTCCCCTAAGAAAGCTGGTCCTGGGGCTCTGTTCACAAACACAAACAGACCCCACAGAGCCCCAGGACAGCGTCACAATTAGACCCAACCAAATCATGAGAAAACAAAAAGATAATTACTTGACACATTGGAAAGAATTATCAAAAAACAGAGCAAACTAGAATGCTATTTGGCCCTAAACAGAGAGTACACAGTGGCAGAATACCTGACCACTGTGACTGACACAAACTTAAGGAAAGCTTTGACTATGTCCAGACTCAGTGAGCATAGCCTTGCTATTGAGAAAGGCCGCCGTAGGCAGACCTGGATCTCAAGAGAAGACAGGCTATGTGCACACTGCCCACAAAATGAGGTGGAAACTGAGCTGCACTTCCTAACCTCCTGTCCAATGTATGACCATATTAGAGACACATCATTTCCCTCAGATTACACAGATCCACAAAGAATTAGAAAACAAACCTGATTTTGATAAACTCCCATATCTACTGGGTGAAATACCACCGTGTGCCATCACAGCAGCAAGATTTGTGACCTGTTGCCACAAGAAAAGGTCAACCAGTGAAGAACAAACACCACTGTAAATACAACCCATATTTATGTTTATTTATTTTCCCTTTTGTACTTTTGTAACTATTTGCACATCGTTACAACACTGTATATATACACATAATATGACATTTGTAATGTCTTCATTCTTTTGGAACTTCTGTGAGTGTAATGTTTACTGTTCATTTTTATTGTTTATTTCACTTTTGTATATTATCTACCTCACTTGCTTTGGCAATGTTAACATATGTTTCCCATGCCAATAAAGCCACTTGAATTGATTTTGAGAGAGTGAGAGAGATACAGAGAGAGAGATACAGAGAGAGATACAGAAAGAGAGAGAGATACAGAGAGAGAGAGAGAGAGAGAGAGAGAGAGAGAGAGAGAGAGAGAGAGAGAGAGAGAGAGAGAGAGAGAGAGAGAGAGAGAGAGAGAGGGAGAGAGAGAGAGAGAGAAAGAGAGTACCAGACAAAATATAGGTTATGCCTTTCCCACATACATTAAGAGTTTTTCTCTCATACATTAAGAGTTTTTCTCTCATACAGAGGAGAGCTTGAGTTTTTCTGCTTGTTGTTTAAGAGCAGAAACATTTTCCTTTGATGGCTCGGCTTAGACACTGAGTGCTTTTTCCTTTGCTGATAACCAGCGCTATTGTTTTGGGTCTAATCAGGAACAACAGCCAGATGAGACTTAATGTACCCATGCCTGCACAAAGACCACACACACACACACACACACACACACACACACACACACACACACACACACACACACACACACACACACACACACACACACACACACACACACACACACACACACACACACACACACACACACATTCTCCTATGGTATTGTTATTGCCTCATTTATATTGGTGAGTTGGTACAGTTACAGTAGGACAACTGATGTGATCGGACAGAGAGTTATCCAATGTTGCCTGCCCGGGCTTTGTGCATCCAAACCACCAAACGATAAAGAGGTTATTATGTCAACTCATCATCAATGGATTGTCCAGTCTGACCCCGGGCAGTCTAGTGTCTAGAGGACAGCTTCAACAGTGTGAATGTGCATGATTTATATCAAAAGTTAACCCAAAAAGCTTTGATTGTGTAAGCAGTTGAATTTTCTACATTCTAATAACCCTCCTCATCTTCATAATAAAACTCACTGTATATCACAGGCCAGCCTCTCTAGTAGAACACTGCCTCATTAGCATAAATATAGGAGGTCTGTTTCTTTATGCTTGACCTGGAACATGGCTTTGATAGACTGGATGCTGAATCTGTATTCATGATTCAACATGAGAGGGTTAGCTTGTAGCTGCAGTACATTGGAGCCTCTCCCTGTTCTTTAGTGTATTAACCTGCGAACTACACTACCTCCATGAAGCCATCTCCTCCAGCTAGAATACTGCTGTGTATTTGGGCCGCTAGTTAACAGTATTCTGAGTGTTGGGAAGTTAAAAGAAAGTGTTGTTTTCTAAACGTTCTGCAGCGTAACCTATTCATGCTGTGTAGCCTTCTTGATTGGGATCATACATAGGGTTTACAGATAGATGTTTTCATGAGGCAACCAAAGCAAAAAAAAAAAAAAAAAGTCATACATCTTTCATAACTTTTTCAGTCGCTTGCATACTGAAAGACATAGAGCTATTTCATAATGTATTGTGCCTGTCCGCCAGTATGTAGGTTACCACTCACTGAAAGCTTGTAGCTGGCCACTGTGAAGTCACTTCCTGAAAGTGCCCGCATCAATTCCCTGATTGCCCGCATCACTTCCCTGATTACCTCGGCCTATGGTTGAGTTGCAGGAAACGAGGGCCCTCATGCGACTGTTTGTTATGATGGGGTTAAATATAGCGAGTGTTCTTGTTAACCCAGCGCCATGACATCCAGTTCATGGAGAGAACCATATCCCTGTCAGACTAACCGAAACAGCTAACTGATCATGTGGAGCTCCAGGAAGTACTCTGGTTTGTCATTGGGCTTTGAGAATGTGAGATGTGGACCACAGGCATCTGCAGACTACAAAAAGACTAACGTGTTTTCACTTTAGGAGTGTTTCGCTACAGAAGTAGTATCCAATCTCCCAGCACACTGAATAAAGGTAGAAACTATTTATTCCTACATGATGCTGGATACAAGATATTCACTTACCCTAGACAGTTATTTCTTTCCACACTGTGTTACTGAAGGCAGCGGTTTCATGGGTATTTGTAACCATGAAATCCCACATTGCATTTCTCACTTCTGTGGTTTATTCATTGCTGTCTTGTTCTTAAAGTTTTAACACACACGTGCGCGCACACACACACAGACACACTCATTTCCGAGGGGAATGTTTCGTCCTCGTTTCTCCTCGTTTCTCCTGCATGCATCTGCATAATAATGCTCATCTCACACAGAGAACACTATGCAGGACTGACAAGGCACCGCCATTAAGACTGCAACAACAGCCCCCCCCTTCACAAAACGTTCTCTTTCCACCAGAGCGAGAAGAACAGATCATGACCATAAATAGCTACAAGATAATAATCTCATCATGTCTAAAACTCTTTCAATGAAACAGAGAACTTTCAGGACCTTGGTACATGTCAGGATATTGTATTCTACTGCTCCCAGCTGAGATAATGTAATACAGTATAATTGCCTCAGTTATAGATCTCAGGTAGATTTCTTGTATTGGTCTTCAGTGGCGAGATCCCTGTAATTGGTATAGCCATGGGTGTACTGTAGGTGACATGTCCCTGTGCTCCGTGTATGGATTCTGAATAGATGTCTGTGTACAGATTGGCAGGTTAAATTGACAGACTTTGATAGGGTATGGTGGTGAGGTTGATAGATCGATATCTGGCGATATTGAAAAAGATGGTCCCCATAGATTTATTAGAACATGGTAAAGTGGTCCTGGGCTGTGATTGAAAGGGTATTGGAGTGGATGGACAGGCTAGTTTCAGGGCTAGACAGTTCAGTCTTGACTATGATTTATCAGCCTTGAGTTTCTGCGTTTCAAGTCTCAAGCTTTTAAAATAGTACTCTCAAAACAGCTTTTCTTTGCTCGCAATTCTGACTCTACAGAAGCTTTTGGGATAGTACAGTGGAGCAGTCTCAGGTCATGCTGACATGTCAAATTGGACATCAGCCAAAGGTTTTTTGGTGTAAAGATAATAAACGTTTGCAGTTTGATTGCGTAGTGCTGCAGTATCTGGTTTATAGACAATGGGCGATTCTGTGAAACCTACCTGGACAACTTGACCCATTTCCCCTCTGCAGTTAACTCCACACCAGATGGCCTCAGTGCCTTACACAATGACAACAGTTGGAGTTTAATCAAGACGCTAGCCTATTCCTGAATTCACAATCAAATCCCTTTAGATTAGCTGTATAAAGTGCCCTTGCAGCAGCCAGAGAAAAATTGACTGTTTCAATACAGTTACTGTATTATATTGTACTTGTTTTAAACTTGATTCAAAGTGTAAAACCTTGTGTGATGGTGGATGTGCTTAAGTGTACTGGCGTGGGAAGAATAGTTGAAATATGCACATTGTTAATCAGATAAATAAAAATGTGTTCATAGAGGTGTCATTAACGGACGTTGCTTTGCCGTAAAGACCACAATGATCATCATTGATCGTATGTTGTGTTAATCTCATTAATACTGAAGAGGTTTCATGTCAACAATATTTTTTTCTTTGTATGGTCATGTTATTTTAATCAGGATTCATTTGGTGCAGAAAAAATAATTACCCTCTAATGAGTTGCAGTATGTCACTCAACACACATACACACACAGACACGCACACACACGCACACGCACACGCGCACAGACGCACGCACGCACACACACACACACACACACACACACACACACACACACACACACACACACACACACACACACACACACACACACACACACACACACACACACACACACACACACACAAAGGCTGTACTGTCTGAAATACAGTTTTTTACAATCCCTTTGGCACTAATTTCAGAACCTTGTGGTCATTTTTCAAAACTCTAGACACAAAATTCAAAATGGGCATCACTTGTAACACAGGCTGTCCAATGTTCAAAACATTGCATTGTGCATTCATATCTTTAAAGAAACCTTGCACTTGCTGAATCATTGGTTCAAATAACTAATTTATCATGAAATACCATAGGAACATTAATTTAGATCACCCACACACAATATACCAATAGTTTCACTGTGTAGTTGTTAATTCAATCATTAAATATTGTAGTACAAAATATGTGATGCATGTTTCATTATGGTACTACACGTAAATACATCACTGTTACTGTAAAAAGCAAAACAAAGGATTAATTACTGTACTTCTATATTTCCCTCAACCCTGTCTTGTGGATTTGGCCATAGGTTCTCATCCACATCACAATGGATGTTTTCATTAGCCAAACATCTTGGGAAGAATCTTCGGGCATGGCGAATCCAGGCCTGACACTGGTCTGCCGTGATGTCATTGCATGCGTTATCCATGGCCTGGAGAAGGGTGGCTTGTTCGTGAGGGCGCCTATCATATACCTTCCATCTCCATGTGGAGAAAAATTCCTCAATCGGGTTAAGGAAAGGAGAGTATGGGGGTAAGTACAGGGTGGTAAATTGTGGATGGGCCTGAAACCATGCTTGCACCATTTGAGCATGGTGGAACCTGACATTATCCCACACAATGACATAGGTCATGCCATCAGCTCTACAGACCTGATTTAGCCCATCAAGGAGGGTTACATTCGAACAGCGAATCATGTGGCTGCCTGCAACTCAATATATAGAGTATATAGAGTAGAGAGCTTTAGTTGTTGTTCGACCAAACATTAGAACGGGCAAGATGCGTAATCTAAGCAACTTTGACCGTGGTATGATTGTTGATGCCACACATGGTGATTCCAGCATCTCAGAAACAGCTGCCTTCCTGGGATTTTTACACACTACAGTCTCTAGAGTTTACAGAGAATAGTACGATAAACAAAACACATTCAGTGAGCGGCAGTTCTGTGGGCAAAAACACCTTGTTAATGAGAGAGGTCAGAGGAGAATGTCCAGACTCATTCAAGCTAACAGAAAAGCCACAAATGCTCAAATAACAGCTGTTTAAAACAATGGTGTGCAGAAGGGCATCTCTTAACGTACAACACCGTGAATAATTCAGGCTGTTGTGGAGGCAAAAGGGGTCCTACCCAGTATTACATAGGTGTACCTAATAAAGTGGCCGGTGAGTGTACAGTAATGTCAAATCTGAAAACATGGTCTGGAAAAGTGGTACATGGGACCATAGAAACAGTGTCTGATAAAGAATGATGATGAAATATTACATCCATAGATAATGTAGTCCAATTGGTTCATATTCCATGGTAATTGGTGTCAATGGATCTCGTTATCCTGAATCTTTCATGATCTAAACATGGAATATTGTTTGTCAGTTTCCATAAAACTATGCATTAAGAGTAATGCAACAGCTACTTATCATTTTGAGCAGTTGTATCAATTAATAGTTAGATCATTGTAATGAAATGAATAGACAGTCATCTCAGATGTAATGTGTGAATTGTATTTTGAAATGGTAATACTTTGATTTGAAGTTGTGTCATTTTGAACAGGTGATTTTAGTTCCACGAACAAATGATCTTAGCTTTATGTGTATTGTATCCAAGCAATTGGAAAATGTGTAATAGTTTTGAATAATTTTCATTTTGATCATTGGTTGTGAGTTTTGTGTCTAGAGTTTTGAAAAATCACATCAAGGTTCTGAAATTAGTGCCAAAGTGATTGTAAGAAACTGTAAGTAAAGAGAATATATATTTTTTAAGTCTGTTCACTATCAGTGAGCATAGCATAATCCACGGTCTCTGTACAGCACATTCTTCTGTAAAGCCAGACCTGGCCTCTCCCTTCATAGGTAAAACAAATTATTGAAGGAACTCTAGTGAATTATGTAAGACTATGTCATAATCTCTGTGTTGATGTGAGGTCGAAACGATCTTCAGTAAATGAACTGTCTCAGAGTTGAGCTCGGGCTGTAGGCCTACTTGCTTAGTGGAATACTGCTATATACAACCCAGAGTAGACCACCTCGCCCTTCCCCTACCCTGTCCAGGAAATACAGTACTAAATATTACATCACTTCCCATGAAAATGACATATAGCTTTCCTCCAACTGGAGTGAGGTGTTATCAAAGGGATGATGGATAGATCATGATCTGTTTTGATTCAACACATTATAGAATGATGAAATCATTTATTTTATGTGGTATTTTATATTGAAACTACAAAAGGACATTATTATTAGCACAAAATTATTCTGTTGCTCTGTCGTTCGCTACATACTTTAGAGACTGAGACTGCCATTGTTGAAGTTGTTTGTGGTGATGAGGGGCACAAAGGAGGTTGTTCAAAAACAATGTCTGCGATTGGATCGTCTCTATCCAATCAGTGTATCAAAGCCAATGACAAATTTTCAAACCACCACTTTACCCACGTGTGTTCTGGCTCTGGCCCAACCCATTGGTTTCTGGACCAATCAGATAGCCCCGAATGTGTTTGCATTCAGTGAAGGGTCTGGGAGGTACTCAGATCCAGGCTCATTGCAGAGAAAAAGCTAAGCAAGGAGTCTGGGTAGCCAGGGAAACTTCAGAGATGCTCTCCTCTGTGAGTGAAACAGAGAATGCATCCATGCTGTAGCTACATACAGTGCATTCGGAAAGTATTCAGACCCCTTGACTTTTTCCACATTTTGTGGGAAAAATTTATTAAATAACAGTCTACACACAGTACCCCATAATGACAAAGTGTAAACAGGTTTTTAGAAATTTGTGCACATTTATAAAAAAGCAAAAAACAGAAATACCATATTTACATAAGTATTCAGACCCTTCGCTATGAGACTCGAAACTGAGAAAAAAAGGCACATAACAGCTTGCTTGGAGTTTGCCAAAATGCACCTAAAGACTCTCAGACTATGAGAAACAAGATTCTCTGGCCTGAATGCCAAGCGTCACGTCTGGAGGAAACCTGGCACCATCCCTATGGTGAAGCATGGTGATGGCAGCAGCATACTGTGGGGATGTTTTTTTTGGCGGCAGGTACTGGGAGACTAGTCAGGATTGAGGGAAAGATGAACGGAGCAAAGAACAGAGAGATCCTTGATGAAAACCTGCTCCAGAGCACTCAGAACCTCAGACTGGGGCGAAGGTTCACCTTCCAACTGGACAACGACCCTAAGCACACAGTCAAGATAACGCAGGAGTGGCTTCGGGTGAAGTCTCTGAATGTCCTTGAGTGGCCCAGCCAGAGCCCGGACTTGAACCCGATCGAACATCTCTGGTGTGACCTGAAAATAGCTGTGCAGCCACACTCCCCATCCAACCTGACAGAGCTTGAGAGGATCTGCAGAGAAGAATGGAAGAAACTCCCCAAATACAGGTGTGCCAAGCTTGTAGCGTCATACCCAAGAAGACTCGAGGCTGTAATCGCTGCCAAAGTTGCTTCAACAAAGTACTGAGTAAAGAGTATGAATACTTATGTAAATGTGATATTTCAGTGTTTTATTTGTAATACATTAGAAAAAATTAGCAAAAAAACTATTGAATCCATGTTAGAATAAGGCTGTAACGTAACAACATGCGGAAAAAGTCAAGGGGTCTGAATATTTTCCGAATGCACTGTATTTTATCTCATCCTAGATGTGTTCATCCTCTGTGTCCATGGCAACAGTCAGGAGGAATCATGGGATATGGCTAGGAGGACTGCGGGATGACCCTGCTCACCAAGCTAGTCGCCATGGTTTTACAGTGAAGGACCATGGGAGTCAATATCTTGTCTTTAATTGAGCTCTTAGCCCTTAATGCGGTCAGAGCATATCTGTCATTTTTAACGAGCGCATCATACCTCCATTTAAGGAACGCTGCCTCTCTGTAAAAGACAATGTAAGAACAGAGAGGGAGAGAAGGGAAGACAGAAGGGAGAGAGAGAAGGGAGAGAGAGAAGGAAGGGAGAGAAGGGAGGGAGAGAAGGGAGAGAGAGAAGGGAGGGAGAGAAGGGAGAGAGAGAAGGGAGAGAGAGAAGGGAGGGAGAGAAGGGAGAGAGAGAAGGGAGGGAGAGAAGGGAGAGAGAGAAGGGAGGGAGAGAAGGGAGAGAGAGAAGGGAGAGAGAAGGGAGAGAGAAGGGAGGGAGAGAAGGGAGAGAGAGAAGGGAGGGAGAGAAGGGAGAGAGAGAAGGGAGAGAGAGAAGGGAGGGAGAGAAGGGAGGGCGGGAGAGAAGGGAGAGAGAGAAGGGAGGGAGAGAAGGGAGAGAGAGAAGGGAAAGAGAGAAGGGAGGAAGAGAAGGGAGAGAAGGAAGTAGGCTTGAGGATGCTTTTGAGACCATAAGACTGTTGAATAGTCATTTGCGGAGGCCTCTGTCCAAAATGTGGTGCATGGTATATTTCTATAGCTATCTATATACTGTACTGTAGGTGTACTGTAGGTGTCTGGTGCCAGTCAGGTTAATTCCATTGGTACTGTATACAACAGTGAGCATGGGATTTGAACCAGAAACCTTCTGGTTATGAGTTCATCTGCTTTGGGAAAGGGGAGCGACAGTTAGCACATTGGGTTGTGGAACCATCTAGGAAGGTTTGAGAAGCAAACCAAGAACCAAGCAACGCTCATCCAATGTTGTTTTTTGTACTTCAATTATTGTATTTAATTTGCAAACATGAATCTAGTCTCTGCCAATTCACATTTGTGTAGATACACGTACACTGAGTGTGAAAAGAGAACTAATTTCCATGACAACAGCAAAGATGGCTCAGACTGGCTCGTTCCTTCACACTAAAGAACAATCTGGTTTTCTTTACCGTCACTATGGGTCTATGACTCTATGGCTCTATGGTATGGCTCTATGACTCTATGGTGCTTAGCTCTATGGTTAAGCAGTCAGGTGGTTAACTCAACCGAGGCCATTGGACTTCCTTCCCACTGTTGACCACCATTAATTTATGCCTCCCAGCATTTGCCCCAACTCATAGTGTGTTTCAGTCAGACTCACCGTCTTTATACCAAGTGGCCTGTGCTATATTTGGTTATTAGACTCCATTACCTAAATATCATCATGCATGAGTCATACTGTAACTCACTAAAGGTCATGATGCGCACGAACATGAAGTATGATGAAACATTCTCTCCCGCGGTATTCTGGGCCATGGGTGAGTGATACTAACCTGCCCCAATATATTTACATCAAGCTATCTTCCAAACTACCTGCTCCATTAGATGATGGTCATTCCTTAGTGATGTGTTTATAAACAGACTTCCATTTAGTTTTAATCAGGAAGTTAGTGTTGATTGGTAATGGGGATCGTAATGGCGACGCTGAATTATAAATGATGAGGTTGAGATCTTAAATCGAACCTGGTGCAATTATTGTCAGCATGAATAGTTAATCACACATGTGGGTTTCATAGGCGTGACTGTCTCTGAGTGTGTATTTCCTACAGTACGTGTACAAGTAGTGTCTGTCTGACTGTTCACCCCCCATTTACATTACATTTACATTTAAGTCATTTAGCAGACGCTCTTATCCAGAGCGACTTACAAATTGGTGCATTCACCCCCACCCCGGACGGGTTTTTTGTGTGTACTATAGATACTTATTGGTAGAGGATTCTTCACAGTGTGTTTCCTCAGAAGTAAACTCAATTTGAATTCATGCCTCCACAGCTAAAACCAAACTTGGACACATTTGTGTATCAAATGCGTTTCCTCTGTAATGTTCCAGATCATTCCATGCGTTACATTAACTCCATACTGTGGTGTGATGCTTCAGTGTTCTACTGTAAGCTATCTAAGTTTCATCATCACCGTGGGTGTGTGACTACTTAGCTGTGTCACATTAAGACCATGCTGTGGCTTCTCTTCTCTCTCCAGGCTTTTCTAGCAGAGGGGAACAGATTCAGAACTAACTGATGTAGCTACATTATCTCTGGTGTAGTCTTGGACAGTGACTACCCTCGTGAAAAAGTACTTCTGAATTACTACTCATCAGTACTACACAAGATCTACAAAACCTACTGTTTTTACGACTTGGTTGCTATTGAAATGTTCAGTAAACAGGTAGTGATTTATGTAGTAATTGAAGTAGTAATGAGAGATACTGTAATTTGGGATGTTTCACTACTGATGAACACTACATATCTCCTACTCAAATCACTAGATAATTCTCCCTTAATGACTACTGTGCAACTACTTTTGGGAATCTAGTACTTAAAACCAAGACATATCTACACAATTCCTACATGTTCACTATTGAATTACCACGTAATGCTTACACATTACTGCATGCCTACTAAATCCCTATTGACATTTACTAATGTTTGCCTATTCTTGTTTCCCTTCTGTCTCACTACTAGACTAGTGTACATGGTATTTCCTCAAGATTCTAACTGTATTATATCATCAAACAATAAATAATAAGCTTATACAAACTTTATTGCAATTAAAAAAAAAAAAATCATTAAATACTTCGGAAAGTATTCACACCCCTCGATTTTGTTATGTTACAGCCTTATTCTAAAATGGATTAAATAAAAACAATTCCTCAGCAATCTACACACAATACCCCATAATGACAATTTTTGCAAATGTATTACAAATAAAACACAGAAATACCTTATTTACATAAGTTTTCAGACCCTTTGCTATGAGACTCGGAATTGAGCTTAGGTGCATCCTGTTTCCATTGATCATCCTTGAGATGTTTCTACAACTTGATTGGAGTCCACCTGTGGTAAATTCAATTAATTGGACATGATTTGGAAAGGCACACAGCTGTCTATATAAGGTGCAAAAACCAAGATATGAGGTCAAAGAAATTGTCCGTAGAGATCAGAGACAGGATTGTGTCGAGGCACAGATCTGGGGAAGGATACCAAAACATTTCTGCAGCAATGAAGGTCCCCTAGAACATGGTGGCCTCCATAATTCTTAAATGGAAGAAGTTTGGAACCACCAAGACTCTTCCTAGAGCTGGCCGCCCGGCCAAACTGAGCAATCGGGGGAGAAGGGCCTTGGTCAGGGAGGTGACCACGAACCCGATGGTGACCACGAACCCGATGGTCACTGACAGAGCTCTAGAGTTCCTCTGTGGAGATGGGACAGCCTTCCAGAAGACTTGTAGCGTCATACCCAAGAAGACTCGAGGCTATAATCGCTGCCAAAGGTGCTTCAACAAAGTTCTGAGGAAAGGGTCTGACTACTTATGTAAACAATGGCCTCCAGACTTCTTATGTCGTGGGTCTCTTTGGCAACTGATCAAAAGAGGTAAGTAGAATGGGTAAGTATACCAATTTGAACGTACTGTATATTTGCAAACAAACACACATACTTATTAGATAGCATGACAAAAACAGAGGCTACATATGTAGCAACATTTCAATGGGGCTAGCAAACAGCTAGGCTGAATTCAATTAATCTCTATGTCAACGGCTAATGGCTAAGACCATTTTGGCTAGCAATCTTTTTTTTTGGGGGGGGGGGGGATAAACAGCTAAACAACAACTTGAAAGTATTCATAAAACATAAAGGAAAGGTAAACACATAGATGGTGCCAGCATAAGTGCTATGAAAGACAGGATGATGAAGGATGGAAGATTGAACCTTTATTTAACTAGGCAAGTCAGTTAAGAACAAATTCTTATTTACAATGACGGCCTACCGGGGAATGAGCAGAACGACAGATTTTTACATTGTCAGCTCGGGGATTCAATCCAGTAACGTTTCGGTTACTGGCCCAACCACCAGGCTACCTGCTGCCCCAAGGTGATTACATTCAGGATTGTCAAAGACAGTAGCTAGCTAACAACAACCAACTACTTCCTTTTTTGTCTTCTTCTGTGGTCGTGAGAAGCCGGTGTAGTCTGTTGTGATAGAAGTAGTTAAAACTCTACCTGATTGCTATTGAAAAACCTGTGCAGTAAAGCTGTAGTTTTTTGACTACTTATTTACTACCATCATATAGTAGTAAAAATCTACCTGATTACTACTGGAAACACTACTGCTTTCCTACTGAACACTACAAAACTCGACTTGTGTATCTTAAGTAGTGTATAAACTACACATTCACTACTACATAGTCACTACTGCACAAATAGGTTTTGTGTAGTACTTTTTCATGAGGGTACCACAGAGGGTGGTTGATGGCCAGAAGCAGGATATTTACACGATGCCCAATGAACCACTCTGTTCAATCCGTTCAGTGTTTCTGTCTTTTGGTTTGCTTGATAAGTGTGAGGCGCTTGATAAGTGTGTCCATGCTTGTCCGCCCCGTCTGTTAGTGAGACTGACACCTCTGACTCTAGGGCAATTGGCAGCACCGAGTGTGGGTTAATAGCACCACACACACACACACCATACAGTAGCAGGTGGAACCCCATGTTTCAGTAATGGGACAGGCCTGATGGATTACTGCTCTGAGTAAAAACAGGCCAATGTGCTGTCAGCGACCAGGAGGAGAGAGGATCAGCAAGGGGTGTTTGAGCTTTAAACAGCCCCTCCTCTCACACACCAGCACTGGCAGACACTTACTAAGTTCAACGTTACAACAGACAACCAGGAGGAGAGAGGATCAGCAAGGGGTGTTTGAGCTTTAAACAGCCCCTCCTCTCACACACCAGCACTGGCAGACACTTACTAAGTTCAACGTTACAACAGACAACCAGGAGGAGAGAGGATCAGCAAGGGGTGTTTGAGCTTTAAACAGCCCCTCCTCTCACACACCAGCACTGGCAGACACTTACTAAGTTCAACGTTACAACAGACAACCAGGAGGAGAGAGGATCAGCAAGGGGTGTTTGAGCTTTAAACAGCCCCTCCTCTCACACACCAGCACTGGCAGACACTTACTAAGTTCAACGTTACAACAGACAACCAGGAGGAGAGAGGATCAGCAAGGGGTGTTTGAGCTTTAAACAGCCCCTCCTCTCACACACCAGCACTGGCAGACACTTACTAAGTTCAACGTTACAACAGACAACCAGGAGGAGAGAGGATCAGCAAGGGGTGTTTGAGCTTTAAACAGCCCCTCCTCTCACACACCAGCACTGGCAGACACTTACTAAGTTCAACGTTACAACAGACAACCAGGAGGAGAGAGGATCAGCAAGGGGTGTTTGAGCTTTAAACAGCCCCTCCTCTCACACACCAGCACTGGCAGACACTTACTAAGTTCAACGTTACAACAGACAACCAGGAGGAGAGAGGATCAGCAAGGGGTGTTTGAGCTTTAAACAGCCCCTCCTCTCACACACCAGCACTGGCAGACACTTACTAAGTTCAACGTTACAACAGACAACCAGGAGGAGAGAGGATCAGCAAGGGGTGTTTGAGCTTTAAACAGCCCCTCCTCTCACACACCAGCACTGGCAGACACTTACTAAGTTCAACGTTACAACAGACAACCAGGAGGAGAGAGGATCAGCAAGGGGTGTTTGAGCTTTAAACAGCCCCTCCTCTCACACACCAGCACTGGCAGACACTTACTAAGTTCAACGTTACAACAGACAACCAGGAGGAGAGAGCATCAGCAAGGGGTGTTTGAGCTTTAAACAGCCCCTCCTCTCACACACCAGCACTGGCAGACACTTACTAAGTTCAATGTTACAACAGACAACCAGGAGGAGAGAGGATCAGCAAGGGGTGTTTGAGCTTTAAACAGCCCCTCCTCTCACACACCAGCACTGGCAGACACTTACTAAGTTCAACGTTACAACAGACAAGACAGAGAAGACTGATAAAAATAGCTACCTATTTCAGCTCTGTACCTTTGACAGGTTTGACCTCGGCTAGCTCTCGCTATATGGACCCTTACTCTACTCAACACCAATGAATGAAATTGAACCTGGATGACGTGATAACACACAGGGGTGTTCTGCTGATTGGCTAGTCAATCGAAGACAGCCATTTAGAGGTGTGATAACTGGGACCTAACAGTTCTCAGGAAAACATGAAGCAATGCATGTTTCTGTCAATATGATGTCCGTTCTAAGTAAGTCCCAACTACCACACTTACAAACAAGGCCATTCCAGAGCTATTTAAAGTAGCTGGCAGTACAGGGGAACAACTATAATCATGCTGGGGTTGCAACTTCTGTTCTGCTATTAGAAATGACTCGGCAGCACAACTTGGGTTTATCTTGAAGAAATCAAATTCAGGTTTTCTGGCATTTTCAATTGTTCATGTTGCTGGTGGTGTTGCTTCACTGTTGGATTGAATGTTTTTCTCTTACTTAGTCAAACAAGTAATTAGATGTTCTATGGCCCAGTAAGAGAGGGATGATGGGCTTTGGTGAATTGCCTGTTGTGTTTAATGATTGACCTGAAATACTTTTAAACCAGTCAGTCAAATGATTTCCTTGGAAACAAACTGTAGATGTTGTGGTTGCATCAATATAGGCTGTGGTTGTGCAGCCTGTTAAACAGTCTCATAGTGTTTGCGAATCCTTAATTAGTCCTTCTCTCCCCTCAGATGTTCCGATGGCCGATTGCCAGTAGAGTGGATGAAAACGAGATACTGGAGCTTCAAGTGTTCAACTACAGCAAAATCTTCACCAACAGGTCAGTTACTATAAACACAGTATTGTAACATACCTACCACTACTAACAAAACTTAAACACAACAGGTCAGTCCCAACATGCTCAATACACACTCCAACGACGAGTCAGAGGCAATAATACGCATAACAAGCTCCAACTGGCCACCAGACTAACCAGGATCTAACTAGGGGTTGCAACATAGAGGGAAGGATACCAGCTCCCTTCCAACACTTTTCACCTGCCATCCTCAGACTTACATAATGCTGTAAACAATGTAGCTGCAGGCACTTCGGATTGACAATCAGATCCTAACGCTTCTTCACTATGAAGTGATAAATTGACTCAATTAAACGTGTGATAGGCTGCAGACCGCAGGGCAGGATTAGGTCAAATCCTTAAATTGAGGATTCACATTTTAGCAGACTCTCTTATCCAGAGCGATTTACAGTAGAAATTAGGGTTAAGTGCCTTGCTTGGGGATTCAAAGTGTAGTGGCTCGGGGATTCAAACCAGCAACATTTCAGTTACTGGCCCAACACTCTTAACTGCTAGGCTATCTGCTGCCCCCATTTGAGAGGAACGTTGTAGCACCAGTGGTTAAACACTATATAGCTACTCTACCTATCTCTATGGTTAAAGATCATCACTAACTTTGGAAGCTTTTTTCTTTCTACTGGATGGATACAGCCCTTGTAGAAGGATGGTTTAAGTTAGTGCATTCATGCTGTTAGATGTCATAAAGCTAGTGAGTACATTGTCAACCTCTGTTAGCTTGACTGGATTCATCCCATCAGATCAGGTCTACCAGCTGCCCTGTGGGCTGACTGCTGTGTCCCGAGTCCTCAAATTGGGCTTCCCACGCAAGAACCCTGTGTGTGTGACGTTGTTTGTTTATCTCAGCCACATAAAGAGATGAGTCAGAACTAAAGCACTCTGACTGCTCTGTCTATCGCTTTTTCATCAACGCAGCTATGTAGTGGCATCAAGACAATTCTACTGTACTATTGACTTCTATGGGAACCATTAATGATACAGAGACAGAGAACAGACAGACAGTTTGGTCCTATTCTCAACAAGTCCAGGTTCAAGGATTTGATTGAAAATCATTATTTTGTATTCGATAGTTTGAGTGTGTTTACTTGGTTTTCGTGTCATCAATATGGACAATGGACCACCCATTTGCACAGATATGTTCTTTTCATACCTATTGGCATGTCATTAACATCTGAGAGTACAGCTGTGGAGTTGCCTAGCTCCTAGACAGTTCTGATGCCTATGAGAAGAGCCTTGCTGTGTTCGTGCCGTGTGTTGCTCTGTAGCTACAATGGCGGGCGCATCTTCAAACACAAAGCATCAGTTAATATAAAAAGATGCTGCGGATAACACACCAACACACACCTAACAAGGGGGGTTGGTAAATCATTGAAGGTCACCCCTAGCATATGTTATTCTTCTCACACCTGCCCCATATGTCCACAGACCGCCTCATTACAAAAGTAACCAATACCCTTCATGGCTACTGGTTGATGACCTCCTGGCCTGATGACTGTCAATAGTCACCATGTCATTATGGCTGGCAGGCCATGTCACACCGAGTTCAGAGCAGAATGGATGGGAGAATGAGTAGAGGGATGATGAGGGTCATGTTACCAAAATAAAAAGAGTTGAGGTATGACAAAGATGACACACACACACACACACACACACACACACACACACACACACACACACACACACACACACACACACACACACACACACACACACACACACACACACACACACACACACACACACACACACACACACACACACACACACACATTGATGCACCAATGGGAGACACTGCAGTTTATTACGACCCAAAACATTGTTGCTGCTTACATTTTTTCCTCCAATTTCATTTATGTTAAGGGATGTGAGTGTGACTGTATAAAGTCCTTCTTCTACAAAGCCTTCCACAGTGAGATAAGACTGTGTATAATTCATGTGTATCTTCTCTTCCCAGACAGAGCTCCTCTTTGCCTTCGCCTCCGCTGTCCCCCTCGCCCCCCCCCCTCTCTCTCTCTCTCTCGGTCTCTCTCCCACACTCCATTTCTCCCACAGACTGCAATTCATGCCTTCATCCCTTGTATCCCTCATATCCTCTGTTTCAGTTGATTCTCTACCTTCATTTTTCTACGTCTGTCTATACTTATCAGCAAACCTTAAACCTTTCAGTTCATTACATTTCACCATCTGTCCTCGTTAATTTTCCTCACATTCTCCCTCTTTCATTCTTCATTCCGCAACGCCTCTATTCATCTATCCATCTTTCTCATTTTCTGTTCTGTCATCCCTTTCATCATTATTTCATAACTCCCTTCTCCTCTCTCCTCCATTCCCCAAATACTTCTCTGTCCTTGGTAAAGTGCAGAGGGTCATTGTCATTCCCCTCACATAGAGCACTCATCAACACACAGTTACTGTCTCTAAACTTTGCACAGTGGCACAGCCACACCATAACCACACAGGTACAGGGGTGGCAGACAATATAGGGGAGGAGCTAGGAGCTCTAAGAGAGAGAGAGAGAGAGAGAGAGAGAGAGAGAGAGAGAGAGGTGTGGGCATGTGTGTTATTCATGTCTAACTGGCCAACATGGGGAACTGCTTAGTAATATGACAATCAAAACTAAATCAGTTTAAAGCTTAATTTCTTCTTCTTACCATTTCTCAAGAGCATACAGTACAGTCATTTCCATGAGAGAATACTCAGCCTGTGGTTTGTTTTCATATTCCAAGGTCTTCTCTACAGTCATTTCTTCTAAGAGCAAAACATGTTCTTGTAGTCAAGCCTTAATTAAGGAAGTTTTATTTTTTATAACCCAATCTCTATTTTTTATGTAAATGGCATGCTATACAGTAGAAGGGTTCAGACACCTTTTTTTGTGATTTCACATGAGAAACTTACCCCAAACTGCAAATCATTTACTCATCCTCGTTGTGTAGTATGGGGGCCCTGAGAAGACATGAACAAAGTCTTCAAAAACACCCAAATACGCCCTTTTAGAAATGCTCTCAGTAGAGTTATGCAGGTCTTTAGATGTTGAAATTGTGTCATTCTGAACTTTATCCGGAATGTTATATAATGGTTTTGCACGACTCAATCCATTTCCCCAATCCAGCTGTTGCCTTCCATGTAGCCTGCTGCTACAGGTAACTGCCAAAATAAAGGAAACCCCAACATAAAGTGTCTTAATAGGGCGTTGGGCATCCATGAGCTGCCAAAACAGCTTCAATGCCCCTTGGCATAGATTCTGTGTCTGGATCTTCCTGTGTAGAAGCACCCCATGCTTTCAATATGCTTTGTATCCCTTGTTTATTCAAATGTTTCCTTTATTTTCTCAGTTACCTGTAGAATGGAAGGACAGGTATCGCTTGAGTCGCAACAAAATGGAATATACCTTTGCGGATAAAGTTCGGACTGACAGAATTTCATGTGTTCTTCATCACTATACTGAGAACTTTGCCCGTTATAAAACAACGTATTTGGGTGTTTTTGAAGCCTTTGTTTGTGGGTTTTTTGTGTGTAAAGAATACAACTTCTCCTTTAATTGAATGAATTGCCCGATGGAAGCTAGCACACTTCAGACGTTGAGGGTTGATCTAGATTAGAAAAATGAAATTGACTTGAGAAGGAATAAAGAGAGGAACTCTGCTTTGAATTATGAAGTAGATGAAAGTAAATTGTTTGGCAGGCAAGGATCAATAATGAATGGCACCTTTTGAAGAGCCAAAAAGTGAGCCAGAACCTGATAGGCTGTTTTTATTCTATTATTCAGGAGTACACAGGAGTGGCTGAAAGGGACTGACAAACAGTTCACTTTTCTGAGGAGGTATCGATCACCATTATGATAACAAAAGGACAGAGTAGAAAATAGATAAAGATTGGGGAGGATAGAGGAGAGGGTTGGAGAAGAGAGAACAGTAGAGGAGGGTACATGAAAATGACCTAAATAAAAGTTTGAATAGTTTTTAGTTTCTTGTAAAAAATAGATAAACTATACTCCATAGAGAATCATCCTAGGTATTTTGGCTATGAGCCCAAAAGGGACATACCATATGGTGTTATTCAGTATGGGAAGACTTAGCTACTTCCAGATGAAGCCTGGCTGTATGTGCTGGAGGTGGAATGATTAGTTACAGTGAGGATTAAATCTGGAGTATGGTTCTGTTTCTGTCTCCATGAAGTTTGTCCTCTATTGAATTATATGTCTATATGGCTGTTTACTTCATTTGGCTGCAGTTGTTATTATTGTTACACTTCAGTTTCTGCTGCATTTTGCATCCATCTCTCAGGAGGGAGGGGAAAGTGAGAGAACAGACACAGAGAGAGAAAGAGAGAAGGGAGAGAGGGGGCAAAGCAGAGAGAGAGAGAGAACGAGATGGAGGAGTTGGTCTTGAGGCCCAACACTCTGCTGTGTTCCAAGTGAAGAGAGAGAGAGAGAGAGAGAGAGAGAGAGAGAGAGAGAGAGAGAGAGAGAGAGAGAGAGAGAGAGAGAGAGAGAGAGAGAGAGAGAGAGAGAGAGAGAGAGAGAGAGAGAGAGAGAGAGAGAGAGAGAGAGAGAGAGAGAGAGAGAGAGAGATACACGATGGGTGGGGAAGGGAAAGGGGAGACAGAGCTAGAGAGAAGTTGGAGTGATAAACACAATGATGGTTTGTGATTGGTCTTTTACTGATAGGATCTAACAGCCATGGCTATTAATGTCACTGCCTCTCTCTCTCTCTCTCTCTCTCTCTCTCTCTCTCGCTCTCTCAATTCAATTCAAGGGGCTTTATTGGCATGGGAAACACATGTTAACATTGCCAAAGCAAGTGATGTAGATAATATACCAAAGTGAAATAAACAATAAAAATGAACAGTAAGCATTACACTCAGACGTTCCAAAAGAATAAAGACATTACAAATGTCGTATTATGTATATATACAGTGTTGTAACAGTTAAAGTACAAAAGGGAAAATAAATAAACATAAATATGGGTTGTATTTACAATGGTGTTTGTTATTCACTGGTTGCCCTTTTCTTGTGGCAACAGGTCACAAATGTTGCTGCTGTGATGGCACACTGTGATATTTCACCCAGTAGATAGGGGAGTTTATCAATATTGGATTGTTTTCAAAATCTTTGTGGATCTGTGTAATATATATGGTCATACATTTGGCAGGAGGTTAGGAAGTGCAGCTCAGTTTCCACCTCATTTTGTGGGCAGTGTGCACATAGCCTGTCTTCTCTTGAGAGCCATGTCTGCCTACGGCGGCCTTTCTCAATAGCAAGGCTATGCTCACTGAGTCTGTACATAGTCAAAGCTTTCCTTAAGTTTGGGTCAGTCACAGTGGTCAGGTATTCTGCCACTGTGTACTCTCTGTTTAGGGCCAAATAGCATTCTAGTTTGCTCTGTTTATTTGTTAATTCTTTCCAATGTGTCAAGTAATTATCTTTTTGTTTTCTCATGATTTGGTTGGGTCTAATTGTGTTGCTGTCCTGGGGCTCTGAGGGGTCTGTTTGTGTTTGTGAACTGAGCCCCAGGACCAGCTTTCCTAGGGGACTCTTCTCCAGGTTCATCTCTCTGTAGGTGATGGCTTTATGGAAGGTTTGGGAATCGCTTACTTTTAGGTGCTTGTAGAATGTAACGGCTCTTTTCTGGATTTTGATCATCCGCGGGTATCGGCCTAATTCTGCTCTGCATGCATTATTTATATTATTAATATTACTCAGTTCCTTTGGCTTGGATGCCTCATGATTGACTATCGCTCTGTTCAAGTAGTGTGATTTTGCTGTGATCTGATAGGGGTGTCAGTGGGCTGACTGTGACCCAGAGTCTCTGAGAGACTCTGGGTTGAGGTCAGTGATAAAGTAGTCTACAGTACTACTGCCAAGAGATGCGCTATAGGTGTACCTACCATAGGAGTCCCCTCAAAGCCTACCATTGACTATGTACATACCCAGTGTGTGACAGAGCTGCAGGAGTTGTGACCCGTTTTTGTTGGTTAAGTTGTCATAGTTGTGCCTAGGGGTCCATATGGGGGAGGGAATGCTGTCACCTCCAGGCAGGTGTTTGTCCCCCTGTGTGCTGAGGGTGTCAGCTTCTTGTCCGTTTCTGGCATTAAGGTCACCACAGACTAGTACATGTCCGTGGGCCTGGAAATTATTTATTCCCCCCTCCAGGATGGAAAAGCTGTCTTCATTAAAGTATGGGGATTCTAGTGGGGGATATACAGTTTATTTCGGAAGCTTACATACACCTTAGCCAAAGACATTTAAACTCAGTTTTTCACAGTTCCTGACATTTAATCCTAGTAAAAATGCCCTGTCTTAGGCCAGTTAGGATCACCACTTTATTTTGAGAATGTGAAATGTCAGAATAATGGTAGAGAGAATTATTTATTTCAGCTTTTGTTTTTTTCATCACATTCCCAGTGGGTCAGAAGTTTACATACACTCAATTAGTATTTGGTAGCATTGCCTTTAAATTGTTTAACTTGGATCAAACGTCTCAGTTAGCCTTCCACAAGCTTCCCATAATAAGTTGGGTGAATTTTAGCCCATTCCTCCTGACAGAGCTGGTGTAACTGAGTCAGGTTTGTAGGCCTCCTTGCTTGCACATGCTTTTTCAGTTCTGCCCACAAATTTTCTATAGGATTGAGGTCAGGGCTTTGTGATGGCCACTTTGCCACAACTTTGGAAGTATGCTTGGGGTCATTGTCCATTTGGAAGACCCATTTGCGACCAAGCTTTAACTTCCTGACTGATGTCTTAAGAATTTGCTTCAATATATCCACAGAATTTTCGGTCCTCATGATGCCATCTATTTTGTGAAGTGCACCAGTCCCTACTGCAGCAAGAGTCAGACCCACCCCCACAACATGATGCTGCCACGCCAGCTTCACGGTTGGGATGTTGTTCTTCGACTTGCAAGCCTCCCCCTTTTTCCTCCAAACATAACAATGGTCATTATGGCCAAACAGTTCTATTTTTGTTTCATCAGACCAGAGGACATTTCTCCGAAAAGTACGATCTTTGTCCCCATGTGCAGTTACAAACCATAGTCTGGCTTTTTTTATGGCGGTTTTGGAGCATTGGCTTCTTCCTTGCTGAGCGGCCTTTCAGGCTATGTCAATATAGGCCTTGTTTTACTGTGGATATAGATACTTTGTTACCTGTTTCCTCCAGCATCTTCACAAGGTCCTTTGCTGTTGTTCTGGGATTGATTTGCACTTTTTTGCACCAGAGTACATTCATCTCTAGGAGACAGAATGCGTCTCCTTCCTGAGCGGTATGACGGCTGCGTGGTCCCATGGTGTTTATACTTGCGTACTATTGTTTGTACAGATGCACGTGGTACCTTCAGGCACTTGTAAATTGCTCCCAAGGATGAACCAGACTTGTGGAGGTCTACAAACTTTTTCCTGAGGTCTTGGTTGATTTATTTTGATTTTCCCATGATGTCAAGCAAAGAGGCACTGAGTTTGAAGGTAGGCCTTGAAATACACCCACAGGTACACCTCCAATTAACTAAAATAAGGTCAATTAACCTATCAGAAGCTTCTAAAGCCATGACATAATTTTCTGGAATTCTACAAGCTGTTTAAAGGCATAGTCAACTTAGTGTATGTAAACTTCTGACCCACTGGAATTGTGATACAGTGAATTTTTATTTAAATAATCTGTCTGTAAACAATTGTTGGAAAAATGACTTGTGTCATGCACAAAGTATATGTCCTAACCAACTTGCCAAAACTATAGTTTGTTAACAAGAAATTTGTGGAGTGGTTGAAAAACGAGTTTTAATGACTCCAACATATGTGTTTATGTATACTTCCAACTTCAACTGTAGGTTTGAGAGCGATGTCCTTTAGGGTCTGGGCGAAGGTGGGGCAATGCTGCCTTGTATAGGTGGACCTGGTCATAAAGGCTGTTCAAGTCCAGGGTGGAGTGGTGGGCCAGGTAAACATTTGGTTTTGAGGCACAGTCACGGGAAATACTTACCCGCTGTATGGTAGCAGGGTGGAAGTCTTTTCGTGGTAGCAGGGTGGAAGTCTTTTCGTGGTAGCAGGGTGGATAGTTAGGGAAAGTAGAATAAGCTTTTTCTATCACTCCCTTGAGTGCTTTGGCCACCCTTTCCTGCTGGGCTCTAAGGTCGTTTGTGCCTGTGTGTATTATTATGTGCCTAGGTGAACCTAGTTGGTCCTCAGACAGAAGGTCTAGGGCGTGCTGGGTGTTCGGACACCAGCTTTTAGACACACTGTGTTTGGGGATTTTTTTTTTTGAGTCCATAAGGAGTACAATCTGTGTCTTGTGTATGTCCTCAGTGGGTGTGGAAGGGTTGTCAGGAGGGCTATCAGGGTGGCTGACAGGGGGGGTGCTCAGAGGGGGTGAGATCACCTGGGCTTGGGGTTCTTCATTTGTTTGTCCAGCTGTGATGTCAAGGCTATGGTCAGGCTCTGGGGTGGACTGTTTTGCTGTGGTGTTGAGACTTTTGTTGGGAGCTGAGGTGGGCTGTTGGCTTCTCTGCGGGGGTGGCCACCTCTCTAGTGGATTGTTCTCTGTCACACGCCACCCCCCTCGCCCTCTCCTCCAGCAGTCTGATCCTCTCCTCTAGTGCTCTGTTCTTCTCCTGCTCCTGCTTTTTATCATGTTGAAGTTGTCTAACCACAGTCCTGAGTGCAGATATGTCTCTCTCCACCTCCAGCTCTCCGGGTCTGGTTAATGGGGTGTTGTTGTGCTGGACTGTTGTCTGGGTCTGTGCTGACTGGAGTGTAATCACCTGCTGTTCCAGCTCCACCTGCCTTACCTCCAGCTGGGTAAATGTATCCTTCATTTCAATGAGGGAGTAGTACTCTGTGCTGGGGGGTTGACTTTCCGCTTGGGGTTGCTCATCTGCGGGGTTATATAATGAAGAGGTCTGGTCTGACCTGCTAGGAGTCGGGATATCTTTCTCAAGGGAGAGCTTCTCCTGTTGAGTTAAGTCTTTGATTAGATTAAAGTCTGTTTGCTCAGTTTGTAAAGGTCCTAAAGGCGTGTGTGTATGTGCCAGGGTGTATGTGCCATTGACTGGTTGCCCTTCCAGATCCGTCAGTGTGGCTTATAGTGTGTGTAGTTGGGCTCCCAGTGGATGTGTGTGTGTGTATTAAGGTTGTTTGGGTGTATGATCATTAGGCTGACATGTGGCAGGAGCAACCTAATGGGTTCCAATATACTGTGTTTGTGATGTGACTTGGGGGGGGGGGGGGGGGGGGGGGACTATATCAATTATTCACATCCTCTGTAATTCTCTGACTGAATACGGAGGGTACCACGTTTCACTCCCACTTGAAACGAACAGCGAATTCCATTTGCTCGTAAATTATTTGTGTAGTATCTATGAAGGCCTTACAAACATTTGGAGTTGATGTAGAAAGCATCTGTCTCTGGTGCCAAAGGTTGCATGTTCAAATCCAGTGATATACACTGCTCAAAAAAATAAAGGGAACACTTAAACAACACAATGTAACTCCAAGTCAATCACACTTCTGTGAAATCAAACTGTCCACTTAGGAAGCAACACTGATTGACAATAAATTTCACATGCTGTTGTGCAATTGGAATAGACAATAGGTGGAAATTATAGGCAATTAGCAAGACACCCCCAATAAAGGAGTGCTTCTGCAGGTGGTGACCACAGACCACTTCTCAGTTCCTATGCTTCCTGGCTGATGTTTTGGTCACTTTTGAATGCTGGCGATGCTTTCACTCTAGTGGTAGCATGAGACGGAGTCTACAACCCACACAAGTGGCTCAGGTAGTGCAGCTCATCCAGGATGGCACATCAATGCGAGCTGTGGCAAGAAGGTTTGCTGTGTCTGACAGCGTAGTGTCCAGAGCATAGAGGCGCTACCAGGAGACAGGCCAGTACATCAGGAGACGTGGAGGAGGCCGTAGGAGGGCAACAACCCAGCAGCAGGACCGCTACCTCCGCCTTTGTGCAAGGAGGAGCAGGAGGAGCACTGCCAGAGCCCTGCAAAATGACCTCCAGCAGGCCACAAATGTGCATGTGTCTGCTCAAACGGTCAGAAACAGACTCCATGAGGGTGGTATGAGGGCCCAACGTCCACAGGTGGGGGTTGTGCTTACAGCCCAACACCGTGCAGGACGTTTGGCATTTGCCAGAGAACACCGAGATAGGCATATTCGCCACTGGCGCCCTGTGCTCTTCACAGATGAAAGCAGGTTCACACTGAGCACATGTGACAGACGTGACAGAGTCTGGAGACGCCGTGGAGAACGTTCTGCTGCCTGCAACATCCTCCAGCATGACCGGTTTGGCGGTGGGTCAGTCATGGTGTGGGGCGGCATTTCTTTGGGGGGCCGCACAGCCCTCCATGTGCTCGCCAGAGGTAGCCTGACTGCCATTAGGTACCGAGATGAGATCCTCAGACCTCTTGTGAGACCATATGCTGGTGCGGTTGGCCCTGGGTTCCTCCTAATGCAAGACAATGCTAGACCTCATGTAGCTGGAGTGTGTCAGCAGTTCCTGCAAGAGGAAGGCATTGATGCTATGGACTGGCCCGCCCGTTCCCCAGACCTGAATCCAATTGAGCACATCTGGGACATCATGTCTCGCTCCATCCACCAACGCCACGTTGCACCACAGACTGTCCAGGAGTTGGCGGATGCTTTAGTCCAGGTCTGGGAGGAGATCCTTCAGGAGACCATCCGCCACCTCATCAGGAGCATGCCCAGGCATTGTAGGGAGGTCATACAGGCATGTGGAGGCCACACACACTACTGAGCCACATTTTGACTTGTTTTAAGGACATTACATCAAAGTTGGATCAGCCTGTAGTGTGGTTTTCCACTTTAATTTTGAGTGTGACTCCAAATCCAGACCTCCATGGGTTGATAAATTTGATTTACATTGATCATTTTTGTGTGATTTTGTTGTCAGCACATTCAACTATGTAAAGAAAAAAGTATTTAATAAGAATATTTCATTCATTCAGATCTAGGATGTGTTATTTTAATGTTCCCTTTATTTTTTTGAGCAGTGTATTATTTTTTAGGAGATTTTTGTTTTAAGCCTATCCCAAACCATAACCCTTACCTTAACCCTTCAGAGTTAATGCCTGACCTTGAGATTTCTGAGTTAATGCCTAAACTTAAAAACTTCTAAATTTGACGTTTGGAACAACTTCAAATTTGAGAAACATAGATGAATGTCTAATTCTGACGTGAGACTGTGAGAGCTTGTTGTAAATGCACTATGAATGCTTAATTCAGCCTTTATAGCTGTTGCTCATACAGAGTGAAACCCATATTTTTTGCCCCTTTTTCTCCCCAATTTTGTGGTATCCAATTGGTAGTTACAGTCTTGTCTCATCACTGCAACTCCCATACGGACGCGGGAGAGGCGAAGGTCAAGAGCCGTGCGTCCCCCAAAACACAACCCAACCAAGCCGCACTGCTTCTTGACATATTGCGCACTTAACCCAGAAGCACCAATATGTCGGAGGAAACGCTGTACACACGCCACAGGAGTTGCTAGCGTGCGATGGGACAAGGACATCCCTGCCGGCCAAACCCTCCCCTAACCCAGACAACCCCCCATGGGTTTCCCGGTCACGGCCGGCTGTGACAGAGCCTGGACTCGAACGCAGAATCTCTAGTGGCACAGCTAGCATTGTGATCCAGTGCCTTAGACCACTGTGCCACTCGGGAGGCCCTGAAACCCATATCTCTCTAAGCAGTCTGGTACGTGGTGAGACTCAGGGCTGTTACAGAATGGGAATTGAGCTTATCTCCCAATTTAAGTATTTTGGAGCTTTTGGCTTTTGTTTCAATCCAAAGCTATTAAATAAAAGTAAAAAATACATATACAGTGCCTTGCAAAAGAATTCATCCCCTTGGCATTTTTCCTATTTTGTTGCATTACAACCTGTAATTTAAATTGATTTTTATTTGAATTTCATGTAATGGACATACACAAAATAGTCCAAATTGGTGAAGTGAAATAAAAAAAATTACTTGTTTAACTTCTCTAGGATAGGGGGCAGCATTTTCACGTTTGGATGAAAAGCATACCCAATTTCAACTGCCAGCTACTCATCCCCAGAAGATAAGATATGCATATCATTAGTAGATTTGGATAGAAAACACTCTGAAGTTTCTAAAACTGTTTGAATCATGTCTGTGAGTATAACAGAACTTATTTAGCAGGCGAAACCCCGAGGACAAACCATTCAGAATTATTTTTTTTGAGGTCACTCTCTTTTCAATGTTTTTTCATTGGGAATACAGATTTCTAATTGACCTTCTTGCAGTTCCTACCGCTTCCACTGGATGTCAACAGTCTTTAGAAATTGGTTGAGAGTTTTTCCTTTGTGTAATGAAGAAGTACGGCCATCTTGAACGAGGGTCACTCGAAGTGTTCTGTTTGTTAGAGGCGCATGACCAGAAGGCTAGCTACAGTTTGTTTTAATCCTGTATTGAACACAGATCATCCCGTCTTCAATTTTATTGATTATTTACGTTAAAAAAGACCTAAAGTTGTATTACAAAAGTAGTTTGAAATGTTTTGGCAAAGTTTACAGGTAACCTTTGAGATATTTTGTAGTCACGTTTCACAAGTTGGAACCGGTGTTTTTCTGAATCAAACGCGCCAAATAAATGGACATTTTGGATATATATCGACGGAATTAATCGAACAAAAGGACTATTTGTGATGTTTATGGGACATATTGGAGTGCCAACAACAGAAGCTCGTCAAAGGTAAGGCATGAATTATATATTTTTTTCTGCGTTTTGTGTCGCGCCTGCAGGGTTGAAATATGCTTCTCTCTCTTTGTTTACTATGGTGCTAACTCAGATAATAGCATCGTTTGCTTTGCCGAAAAGCCTATTTGAAATCTGATATGTTGGCTGGATTCACAACCAGTGTAGCTTTAATTTGGTATCTTTCATGTGTGATTTAATGAAAGTTTGATTTTTATAGTAATTTATTTGAATTTGGCGCTCTGCATTTTCTCTGGCTTTTGGCCAAGTGAGACAGTAGCGTCCCGCCTAAACTCCGATTTTTGGATATAAATATGAACTTTACCGAACAAAACATACATGTATTGTGTAACATGAAGCCCTATGAGTGTCATCTGATGAAGATCATCAAAGGTTAGTGATTCATTTTATCTCTATTTCTGCTTTTTGTTACTCCTCTCTTTGGCTGGAAAAATGGCTGTGTTTTTCTGTGGCTATGTACTGACCTAACATAATCGCAAGGTGTGCTCTCGCCGTAAATCATTTTTGAAATCAGACATGTTGGCTGGATTCACAACAAGTGTAGCTTTAATTTGGTGTCTTTCATATGTGATTTCATGAAAGTTGGATTTTTATAGTCATTTATTTGAATTTGGCGCTCTGCATTTTTACTGGCTTTTGGCCAAGTGGGACGTTAGCGTCCCACATATCCCAGAGAAGTAAAAAAAAAAGAAAAAAGAAAAAAACGGAAAAGTGGTGCGTGCTTAAGTATTCATCCCCTTTGCTATGAAGCCCCTAAATAAGATCTGGTGCAACCAATTACCTTCACATAAGTCACATAATTAGTTAAATAAAGTCCACCTGTGTGCAATCTAAGTGCCACATGATCTGTCACATGATCTCAGTATATATACACCTGTTCTGAAATGCCCTAGAGTCTGCAACACCACTATGCAAGGGGCACCACCAAGCAAGCGGCACCATGAAGACCAAGGAGCTCTCCAAACAGGTCAGGGACAAAGTTGTGGAGAAGTACAGATCAGGGTTGGTTTATAAAAACATATGCGAAACTTTGAACATCCCACAGAGCACCATTAAATCCATGATTAAAAAATGGAAAGAAT